>NW_001865085.1:12344-126459 GCF_000002865.3 Monosiga brevicollis MX1
ATAAGCGAGTGCAGAGACGAGGACACGCATGTTCCGAACCATTTAAAAAAAAGAAGGCTTACCTTTCAGATAGACACCGTGCAACGCAAAAGGGAAAAGACTACCGCAAATGATTGGCAAGCCCTATGCATAGTAGAGAAAGGGCCGCAGGCAGAGTCAAGGCTTAAAATCGAGTCGCAGAGAGAGAGAGAGAGAGAGAGAGAGAGAGAGAGAGAGAGAGAGAGAGAGAGAGAGAGAGAGAGAGAGAGAGAGAGAGAGAGAGAGAGAGAGAGAGAGAGAGAGAGAGAGAGAGAGAGAGAGAGAGAGAGAGAGAGAGAGAGAGAGAGCAAAACCTGGGTGAGCAGCCAATGCCATGGGTGGACGCCAAAGCGATCAGCATCGTTCTAGAGAAAGACGAGGAGCAGGCAAATATATGTATTGTCAAGCACACGAGCGCACCATTACTTTGCAGCAGGTCTTGGACTGACCGTGAGTAGATTGAACCGGACAAAGTTGAGCATGGGAAGGGTCCAGTGCCCGTAAAATAGGCGATCGGCGATGGCTTGGACTCCAAGAGCAGCCAAGCCTAGAGTCAATAGCAAGGCGATGAAATGCACAGCACGTCCCATCTGATTCTGACGCGAGCGGCCCGGAGCTGGGGCCAGAAATATATTGTAGAGAGTTGTCAGCCCGAATGGGATCCACACAATGCCTGGATGGGTTGGCCGGGGCAACAAACAACGATGACACAGGCGGGCAAAGAGCCATCAGCCCACAGGAAGAGTGGAACATCGCGTAGCCGTTGTGGGGACAAGCCGAGTTTGTCAACCTGAGGTGGGGCGGATGATACACTGCAGCGCTGCCAAGCCGATGCCCAAGGCGTGATAGCGATCGAGTTCAGCAAGGCCATCGGGCCAGTAGAAGAGGGCAACTGCACGGCGCACGAACAGTGGATGAGCCGTTTCCTCGTGGGTGAGGGGTCATCAGTTTGTGCAAGATGGACTGACTGGGTAGAAGCAAGGTATCCATGGAGCCAGAGAGGGAACGAAAGCCGTTGAAGGCGATAAACCAGCTGCAGACGACAGCCCAGTAGGCAAAACGAGAGACGTGGTGCCCAAACCAGCTGCGGGTCAGCTTGAGGGTGTAACCGTCGGCCACGCCGACCAAGACACCTGGAGGTGAATGAATGTGTGAGATACAAACGATACAGTCATGAGCGACACGAAAACAAAAAAAAAACAAAAAAGGTGTCATGGTGGCAGAGCCCGACGCTTCTGGAGGGCATCCTACTTTGCACAACCCAAGGACCACGGGCCAGGAGTGCAGGGTAGTCGAGGTGGAGCGTCTTCAAAAGCGCATAAAAAGCGGCAATGATGGCAGGGTGCACGATGCTGCGCAGCTCGGCCTGCCATTCCCATGTGAGATGACCTTGGCCAAACACCATGCGATAGGCCACCTATCAACAGTGTTTACGGGGCAAGGTAAGCGGGTGACGGCCGAACTTTGGTCAATGTGTGCGTGTGGTGTGTCTGGGTTGCGGAAGGACAGCGGAAGTACAAGTTCGGGCCATGGGGGCATGGAATCAAACCTCTGGACCCTGCCAAAACTCATCGGGCACGAAGCTAGTGGATAGGGTCAGCGCAAGAACGAGGCGCAGCCCGATCAACGATGCCCATTTCGTCCACAACATGATGAGGACGCGCTCAATTTGGGGTCTAACAGGCACTTTGATCACGCTCAACTACTCATCCCTGCTGCCCACAGCAGCCCGTCAACTACCACAAAGGCACAGCCACAGATCAAAGAGAGAGAGAGGGAGGCGAGAAGGAGGCGAGAGGGAGGCGAGAAGGGAGACGAGAAGGAGGCGAGAGGGAGAAGAGAGGGAGAAGAGAGGGAGGCGAGAGGAGAGGCAGCGGCGCAGTTCGCAGAGCGGCGAGAAAGCGCGGCGCGCCAAAAGTGAGAGAGAGAGATTGAATTTTTTTTTGCGCCGAAATTGTCAAAAGCAGTTTTAAGCGATAGTATGAATTCTATCACACTTTCATTTCAAATTGTCAGCCAAAGCCGTACACGTTCATAAAGTGTGTTGTGTTTCATAGGGTCTCCTCCAAAAACCATAAAGCTGCTTCCGATCGGATCTGGTGTTATAGGTGTGAGGATGAGGGTGTATGGGTGTGAGGGATTCCCGTGTGTTAGTGCATGGGAACATGTTGATACGTGTGGGAAAGTGTATCAAGGGGTGTGTACATGACGGGAAGGCGGCAACGGGCATTTTTCTTCTTTCAGTGAACGGAGCAAGATGGCGGCGACCAAGATGGCTCTGATGATGCTGATGGCGATGGCGGCAGCCTCGCTTGCCCAGCCCCTGATCGAGGCTCACCTGCACATTGCTACCCGCCACGAGCAGGTGGCTGCTGAGGTCAACCAAGCCCAGACCAGGTCAGTGATTGCTTGAAACCGCATCGGGCTGCCACTTTGGCAACCGTTTGTGCGTTTTAAAATAAATAATTGGTGGCGCACCCGCATCATACGAGACACTTGTACTCATGGTTGACGGATCGCAATGCGAATGCTATCGAAATACCATCTTGCAGCTGGACAGCCGGCGTGAACAGCCGCTTCGCGCGCGCCACCGATGACTTTATCAAGAGCCAGATGGGTGTGCTTGAGGGTGGTCCTCAACTCCCCGAGAAGGACATTGCCGTGCTTGCCGACCTGCCCACCGCTTTCGACTCTCGCGAGCAGTGGGGCTCCACCTGCCCTTCCACCAAGGAGATCCGCGACCAGGCTGCTTGCGGCTCGTGCTGGGCTTTTGGTGCCGTCGAGTCGATGACTGACCGCATCTGCATCGCTTCCAAGGGCTCTCTGCGCCCCCACATCTCTGCTCAGGATCTGATGACCTGCTGCCTCTTCACCTGCGGCAGCGGCTGCAGCGGTGGCTACCCCTCGGCTGCCTGGTCCTGGTTCAAGACCACCGGTATTGTCACCGGCGGCAACTACAACTCGAGCCAGGGCTGCCAGCCTTACTCGCTCCCCAACTGCGACCACCACGTCTCTGGCCAGTACCCCGCCTGCTCTGGTGAGGGCCCCACCCCTGCCTGCAAGAAGTCCTGCGAGGCTGGCTACAACAACACATACTCGAACGACAAGCACTTTGGTGCCACCGCTTACTCTGTCGCCGGCGAGGCCGACAAGATTGCCACTGAGATCATGACCAACGGCCCCGTTGAGGGTGCTTTCACCGTCTACGAGGATTTGTTGACCTACAAGTCTGGTGTCTACCAACACACCACCGGCCAGGTTCTCGGTGGCCATGCCATCAAGATTATCGGCTGGGGTGTTGAGAGCGGCGTCGACTACTGGTGGGTCGCCAACTCCTGGAACAACGACTGGGGAGACAACGGCTTCTTCAAGATCAAGAAGGGCGTCGATGAGTGCGGCATTGAGAGCCAGATTGTTGCTGGCATGCCCAAGCTCTAAACAGCTTGTTTCTTGGTTTTTCCCCCCTCTTTTCTTCCTTTTTTTTTTAAACTTTTGCGTGCTTGATGTGAGTCCCGAGGCCATATCTCTCTGAGTCTCAATCGAGCCGTTGAATTTCTCAAGAATAACATCTATTCTCATTATGATGCCGTTTTGGTACCGATGAAGAGCGGCACAACACGATGCCAGCAAGAGAAACAACACGCCATCACCATCATCAATAGAAAGAAGCTTTAGAGAAGAGAGATAGAAGATGAAAGGAGAAAAGAAAAAAAGTAAGAGAGAGAGAGAGAGAGAGAGAGAGAGAGAGAGAGAGAGCGAGTGACCAAAGAAGAACACGTGTGTGTGTGTGTGTGTGAAGTGTGTTTCGAGAATGGTGATACTGTACATTGTCAAGTCTTTGAGCTGGATCGGAAGTAGCCCCCTTTCTGGATGTACACGCGCTGCTGCTGCTGCTGCTGCTGCTGCTGCTGCCGCCGTCCTCAGAGCCCCTTGTTTCCGCGGCAGACGTCTCCTTGATTGCGTTTCCAGGTTCGCTTGTCCTCCCGCGCGTGTGTGTGTGTGTTTTTCCCGGAGGGAGATTTGGTGAGAGGGTGGGCTGTCGCCAAAACTTTCTTTCCCGCTCTCACGACGGCTTCTGGTGCTGCTGCATTTGCTGGGTACTGTTGTGCCGCATGTTGGAACAGGTGATCAGGCATCATGGTGACTTTTACGTGTGGCGCCTGTGGCGAGTCCCTCAAGAAGAACAAGGTACAGAACATGCACCTGCCCGCTTGCCCGGTGGCGCATAGCTCATCCCGTCTGCGGCCTCGGTCCCGTGCCGTGCAAAGGTGGAGAACCACTACAAGACCAAGTGCCCCGACTGCTATACGCTGTCATGCATTGACTGTGGTCGTGACTTTCATGGTGATGAATACGAGCAGCATACGAGGTGGGTATCTCTCCGAGCTGTATCTGCCATTTGCAAGCGTCCCTCGTCGTGGACCTGATTTGGCTTGGCACCGGATAGCTGTATATCCGAAGAGGAGAAGTATCAGGGCAGTTTATTCAAGGGAGGCAAATCTCTCAGCAAGGGAAATGCCAAGCAGCAAGCTTGGCTTGAGGTAAGCTGGAATCGACATTCGCTCCACTGATGCCTCGGCCAAGAGCTTCGCCTACGCCTGACATCGGGTTTCTTGGCTCCCGCAGACGCTTCGCGTTCGCATTGGCGAAGCCAAAGCAGCGCATCCCAACTTGCGCAACACTTTGGATAAGGTGTGTTTCATGCTTTGGACCATGTGCACGGCTGTATTGTGCACATCCCTGACGAGATGCTTCAAACCCCACCCATCAGCTGGAGGACGCGGCCAACGTCCCTCGCAAAGAAAAGCCATTCCGCAACTTTGTGCGCAGCAGGTTTGTGTCCTGTTGAATGGGCAGTCGTCACAGACAGTTGAATGCGCTTGTTGCTTGTTCTGTCTTCTCACTGAACGTCTTGATCATGTGGATAGCTACCGCCTGCCCCCACACCAGATTGATACCCTTTGGAGCGTGTTCAACCCTGCAACGGGCAACAGCAACAGCAGCAACAACAACAACAACAACAAAAACAACAACAATAGCAACAAGCGGACATCATCCGAGGCTGCTTCTACACCCAAAAAGGCTGCACCATCCTCATCCTCATCCTCATCCTCCTCGTCTTCATCGTCCTCCTCAGAGGACGAGCAGAAAAAGCAGCCTGCATCGCCCAGTGACAAGAAGAAAAAAATGACAAAGAAGGCTGCGTCCTCATCCTCATCCTCCTCGTCTTCATCGTCCTCCTCAGAGGATGAGCAGAAGAAGCAGCCTGCATCGACCAGCGACAAGAAGAAGAAGCTGACAAAGAAGGCTGCAGCCTCCTCGTCTTCGTCCTCCTCTTCCTCCTCGTCCTCAGACTCGGAATCTGAGGACGAGACTTCGAAGAAACAGTCGACGCCACAGAAGAAGCAGCTTCAAAAGAAGAAGAAGTCAGACGCTGCTAGTAGCTCATCGTCGTCGTCTTCCTCCTCTTCGGAGGAGGATGAGAGCAAGGCTAAAGAGGCTAAGGCAACGCCCATCGCCAAATCGTCAAAGCCGGCTGCCTCGTCTTCGTCTTCGTCCTCGTCCTCGTCCTCGTCCTCGTCCTCGTCCTCGTCTTCGTCTTCGTCTTCGTCTTCGTCTTCCTCATCCTCCGAACCGGAGGCGGAGGCTCCTCAGCCACCGGCCAAAAAGGCCAAGGCAAAGAAGGAAAGCAAGCAAGAGTCTAAAAAGAGCAAGAAGGCCGACAAGAAGGAGAGCCAGCAATCAAAGGCAGATGCGGATTCCGAGGGCGCCCCGGCAGCCAAGCGGGTTCATCGCGACACCACCGCTCTTCCGTCGATTGTAGCAGAGATTCAAAGCAAGACCAGTGCGTCAGGTATGTTTTGGTGCTGTTTGAATGCCCTGACAGCCGAGACCTCATCTGGATTGTGTTGTTCAGTGTCCGACTCCAAGGATAAGAAGGAGAAGAAGGAAAAGAAGGAGAAGAAGGAAAAGAAGGAGAAGAAGGAGAAGAAGGAGAAGAAGGACCAGAAGGAGAAGATGGAGAAGAAGGACCAGAAGGAGAAGAAGGACCTGAAGGATAAGAAGGACCAGAAGGATAAGAAGAACAAAAAGGACAAGAAGTCGGAGAAGTCGGATAAGAACGTTCAGAAGAAGAAGGAGAAGAAGGAGAAGAGCAGCGCCAAGTCCGACAAGGAGAAAAAGAGTAAAAAGAGCAAGAAGGAAAAGAGCCAGTGATTGCACGTGTGTTCTTGGGATTGTGTCGTCCCTCTTGTCCTAATTGAACTATTGCGCGGGAGACACTTGACAACGCCATCAACTTCCAGATTCGCAAACACGCCTCAGCGACTGCTGCTCCACATGGCCAGATACGAACTGATATGGAAGAAAAGCTGTTCTAAAGTATTTGTGCTGCAATTAGAGGGATCTATCAAATACACGTTGACAATTAATGGTGGACGACCCGCGTCCCGCCATCACCCTTTTCCAGTAGGGGTTGCCAACGACAAACAAAGAAAGGACTAGCGCCACGTTGAGCTTGTGCTGACAGTGCGCCGCGGCCCCTTTTTGCCAGGTTTGGCGGTGTTGGCAGCAGGCAAGAGCGTTTCATCGTACAATACTTCGAATGAGCCCATCTACAGCCACCCACAAAAATGTGACACGAGTTGAGCAAAGTCGGTTTGAGCTGTCGTCTGAGCGCCGGGCAGCGGAGTCGCAGCTGATTCACACGCATCACGTGCTCAGATGATCTGACCTGGGCAGCCGTTGGCACGTGGTAACGTTTTACGTCGGGCATTTGACCGTCGGGGCACAGGATGTTCATGGCATCATTGATAACAGTGTGCTTCATGTTCCGGTCTGCTATGGTGGTGGCGGAGAGAGAAGGGGACGCATTGACCTAGGCGTACCGCATAGGCGGGAGGAGTGAGGGTGAGCCCGCTCAATCGCAATATGAAGAGATCCGGGCTTCAACAAGCGGGTTGTACTGGAGGCCCACCTCAATGAGCCAAGGCTTGAGGGCGGCGTCAATGATAATGTCGTAGCCATAAATTTCATAACAGTGTCGGTCGCTGACCATAACGTTCTGTACACTTTTTAAGCTCTGTAAAATAACCCACATCATGTCGTCATGCAGCTGCTGGGCCGCTGCACTGCCTCGAGTGCCCTGTCAAACGGAGGAAAGAGGGTTAGGCATGAACGGCGCCCCACGTCGCGCGAGGCGTGTTGCAAGACCTTGGCCATGCCAGTCAAAATGAGTCGTGGATTTGTTGAAACGTACGGCCATGTATAGCATCAGGTTTTGCAGCGTCCATTTGCCTCCGTGCACATCGTTGTAGGTCTCGCTGTGCTTTTGTAGGGACACGTTGGTAAGATGGACGTACATGTTATCCATGGACACGGTGCTGGCGGTGTACTTGACGGTACAAAAGCGACAAAAGCCCTCGCGCGAGATGTAGGCACGTAGTGGCCGAAAGGAGGTGACGAGGACGTAGAGTCTGAGGTCAAACTTTTTGCCGCCAATCAGCAAGGGTGCGTCCAGGTAGCGGGAGATGACATAAGTCTTGGCCTGCGATTTGGCTTCTCTAGACCAGCGCTTGAGCTGGGCAAGTTTATTAACGAGGAAAATGCCACTATAGGTGGGACACGCAAAAGCGGGAAGTGGCGGGTTGTGGTGAAAACCAGGTACGGCCGAGTGTGCAACGATCTAGCCCCTTGTTCACACGACAAAGAACCGACGAAATAGCGAGGACGTGGGGGGATGCGACGTACCGGCCCTGTGCAGCGCCAGCGGGCTTCATGATCCACGTGCCCGGGGAGCGGCGAAACTCGTCGACAAAGAGGCCGTACTCGCTCGGCAACATGTATGTCCCGGGCACGAGGTCAAGATGCAGGTAGGAGCCATCAGGTCCACGTGCTGCGAGGGGAGAGCCATCACGTTCACAGTCACGACGGTAGCGCTTGATGTTCTTGACCATCAAATCTTTTCGGGTCAACTCGTAGTGATTGGGGAAGTGATTCAAGAGCTGGTGATCATTGAGGCGAAAGCCGCTGTCCGGGCTGAAGAGGCGATGGACCGTGCCCACCGTGGCCCAGTATATGTTCCAATCGTTGCCATCACGAGCCGTGCGCTGCCAGTGCCGCTTCTCGAAGTTTGTCACCAAGCTCTGCTTTTCCAAGTCGGTACACCACTTGATCCGTCCGCTGCTAGGCGCCCCACCACCACTGCTACTACCCACGGTCGAAGATCCAATCGTCGCCGCCCCCACCAATCCTCCTGCAGCCGTTGCATTCCCCGTTGCATTCACACCCGTGCCAGCCAAACCCGTCGCCGCCGCCGTCGCCGTCGCCGTCGCCGCCATCGTTGTTAAGCCACAGAGAAAATGCTGACAATAAGAAAAACCGAAATAGACAAGAAAAGAGATACGAACGTTAAATGATAACGTTACACACAAAAGTAGTAAAAATACTACATGTAAAAGAAAAAGAAGAGATAATAAAGCGAGCGGCAGTCGTGGCGGTCATAGGTTGCAAGGCAGGGGTGTGGTGTCTGCGCGCTTTGCATTGGCAGTGCGGTGGTAGTGCAGTGGCAGTGCAGTGGCAGCGCGGTGGCAGTGCGGTGGCAGCTCCGGTATTGGGTGTTGCCGTTCGCTGTACTAAAGCATAACTCCGACTGAAGCCACACAATTGGTGAAATCCCTGTTTTACTCCAAATTCTCAAGGCGTGTGTGTCTCTTACTGTGGGTAGCAATCTGCTCGTTTCTCTGCATGCGACTCTACTATGGTTCTCTCTCTCTGTTTTCTTTTGGTTTTGCAACTCTACATCTGATTTGCTGTCTCGGTTTCTTCTCTGTCTCTGCCTCGCTGTCATGTTCCGCTCTCTCTCTCTCTCTTTCTTCTCTCTCACTCACACACACTCTCTGTCTCTCTCTCACATTTTCCTCGTCGTCAGTGAGCACGGGGAACGGGACGGGGCGTCGTGGGCGGGTCCTTGTTGACCTGTGTGCGCATCGGGATCTGGGTTGAGGATCGCTGGGACGCATCTCTTTGGGGGTGGGGGCCAGTGGAAAAGGGTGGAAGAATGGAATGGCAGAGGGGCAAGGGCGTTATCTTGCCGAGGTGTTGTTCCTCTCACACGTGCGCGCCGTTTACTCGACAGGACAGGACAGGACAGGACAGGCTGGCTGCACTGTCGTTCCCGACTCCCACTGCACAGTTGATCTTTTTGTAGGCCAGTGGCGCTACCATGGCTTCTCGCTTCATTGCCCCCCACTTGGCCGAGGCCAGCTACAACGGCGTAGAGCCGCTGGAGACCATCGCAAAGGAGATTGGTCTGCCCGTGGAGCAGCTCATCAAGGTTGGCACCCCCCGGCGCCATGGCAAACAGTGGCACCCCTTGGTTCCAAGCCCGCCAATCTCGCCTCACCGTGCCTCACAATTGATGTCCTTTGTACTTTTTTTTTTTTTTTTTCCATGCCTGCAGCTCAACGCCAACGAAAATGTCTACGGTCTGCCCGAGGCTGTGCAGCAGGCCGTGGCCAACGCTGAGCATCACGTGTATCCCGATCCGGCCCAGGTGCAGCTGCGTGCCGCCGTGGCCAAGCTGTTGGAGGTACAGCCAGAGAACATTTGCTGTGGCGCTGGATCAGACGACATCCTGGACATTGTGATCCGCATGAACCAGCCCAAGGCCATGGTTACCAGCATCCCGACCTTTGGCATGTACAAGTGCGTACACAGACCGGAGATCATTGATCTCCCTCGATTTTGGGCAAGGGGAAATGTTCGGGAGAGGGCCGCGTCTCAACTCTGCACGTTTCAGGACTTGCCATTTTTTATTGTTTATTCTGTCGCTGTGGGGTCGTTGTCGCTCATTGGGGTTGAGCCGCGTCATCATCTCACCTGCAACTCATGTGCCTGTGCAATCAAGGTTCTTGGGAAGTGTGGCCAATGTGCCCGTGGTCAACGTCAAGCGAAAAGACGACTTTACGCTTGACATGGACGCCATTATTGCTGCCATCCGTGATAATGAGGTACGCCGAAACTTCAAGGCACAATCGGGCACGACTATCCCACCCTTATAATGCCCTTCTTGACGCTGCCCTTGCGCGTCCATGGTCGAGTAGGCGACTGTAGTGTTCCTGGCTTCGCCCAACAACCCCACGGGCACTCTAGTCCCCTTGGCCGATGTAGAGCGTTTGTGCCAGGTAAGGAGCGTCTGGTCTCGCCTCGCCGAGGGGATTCACGGGCCATTGTCTTGCCACGACACCCTTGCCACAATGGGTCCCACAACTTTTGGGTTCTCACCACCGCATGATGTGTAGGAGGATGCCTTGATTGTTATGGACGAAGCCTACGCGGAGTTTTGCGACTCGACGTCCATGTCGCTTTTCGGCACTTATCCCAACCTCTTGGTTGCGCGCACGTTCAGCAAATGGTAAGGCAATGCAGATCAACAACGGAAGTGGCGTGAGAAGGGAGGTGAACTTTCTGTGGCCCGGCCGTCATTTTCCCTGAGCTTAATCTTTTCTCGCCGTTGGCGTATGTAGGGCGGGCTTGGCAGGATTGCGTTTGGGCTACTGCGTGGCGGATGCGGAGCTGATCAAGGTCATGATGGCCATCAAGCAGCCCTACAACGTCAACACGGCCGCAGACGCCGCAGGTCTAGCCGCACTCGAGCACCGCGATACCATTTTGAAAACGGTGGCCATTCTTCGGGCGGAGAAGGATCGCCTCTACACCGAGCTCACAAAGGTGCGCGAAATTTTGTGCGAGTTTAAGATTGCAACCTTCTTGACTTCTCACAACGGCATGGCTCTTGTTGTGTCAACCTTTGCTTAGGTGGACTGGTTGCGGCCGGTGCCGTCAGACGCCAATTTTGTGTTGGTGGAGGTCCAGCGCTTGCCCGCACAAACGCTCTATCAGGTATGTTGGGCGGCGGGCAGTGAATCTGAGGCGTTGTGACACCATCTGATCGATCCGACAAGACTCACGTGATGTGTGTGTGTGTGTGTGTGTGTGTGTGTTGGACGGGGTAGGAGTTGCGCAAGCGGGGCATTATCATTCGTTATTTTGGGACCCAGGGCGGTGATCTGTCAAACTATGTGCGAATCTCGGCTGGCAAGCCGGAACAGATGGATGCTGTCTTGGCAGCCATCAAGGTGCGAAACTGCAGGCGGTGGATGGCATCTCCTCCCTCAGCATGCCTGCGAGACGGTGTGAGCCCGGTGCTCACATTCAATCTTGTGCTTTCGGCTCGTAGGCGATTGAGAAGGAGTATCACCTCTATGCGCCTATCATCAGCATGTAGGCGGTCATGACAACGAGGGCTGGGTGTGCTCATGTTAGCAGCGTAGTAAGGTTTTATCTTTTCCCCCTTTCTCCCTCTCCCCCACCCTTCTCTCTTTTGTGGGTGTGAAGGTGCCGTGTTGATGCTCGTTATTTTTTGATTATTTGATTTGCTCGCCTCATGAGCTCGAGGGCCGTTTCAATCTGATGATGACGCCACTGGGAAACAAGGAAAGGATGCAATCAATTAAAAGAGCATTTTGGGGTCAGCCGCACGGGGGCTTTTATTGACAGCAAGAGAGAGGCAGACCACGTTTTGGGCGCACTCGTGCGCAGCCTTTGCTCTTCCCAGAGGAGCGAAAGGCGGTCGGTCGGTAGGAGGGGAGCGTCCCAGGGCCCACTTCAAGTGGGCCCAGAGCACCGAGGCGGGTGACTCGAGTTAGTAGTGGTCACCACCGCCCTCACCATAGCTGCGAAGAACGTCGCAGGCTTGCTCACGCAAAAGGTCGCGGGTGACGGAGATGTTGCGCTTTTCAAGCTCTCCCACCCAATCGGCGGGGAGGGGTCCCTCGTCAAAGGTGGTGAGTTCCATGACGTCGCTGGCGCGCGCCCCAATGACCAAACGATCAATGCCGGCCCAAATAGTGGCACCGTAGCACTGGCAGCAGGGCTGGGCAGAGGAGACCAGGGTGACGGGGGCGTTCTTCTCGTTGAGGCGGTACGTTTGGAGATGCTGCTGGGCGAGCATGTACGCCATGTTTTCAGCGTGGGCCAGGGAGGAGACCTGCGGGACAACCCGGTTGACGCCCACGGCGATGATGCGATGGTCTGGACCAAACACCACGGCACCAAAGGGGCCACCCGTCTTGTGCAGGACGTTGCGACGGGAGAGGTCAATGGCCAAAGCCATTTTGCTCTCGTCATCGGGGTAGGTGGCACCGGCATCGACCGCCTCGTGTACCCAATCAGGAAGCGTCAGGTTCACCTGGCCATTCAGCTTGACCGGTTGCGCCACCGCGCTTCCACCCTCGACCGGCACCTCGGAAATCATGCTTGCACGTCAGTCACAAAACCGTCGTCGCACCCTATGACCATCAACCTCTTTCAAGATGGAGAGCGAGCGAGGACGCGAGAGAGAGAGAGAGAGCCCAGCGGAGAAAAAAAAAAGCCACTGAGCGCGCAGAGAGAGAGAGAGAGAGGAGAGTTTGAGAGAGAGAGAGTGAGAGTTTGAGCGGGATTTTGAGAGGGAGTGAGGTTAGAGGAGAGAAAGAGAGAAGAGAAAGAGAGAAGAGAAAGAGAGAAGAGAAAGAGAGAAGAGAAAGAGAGAAGAGAAAGAGAGAAGAGAAAGAGAGAAGAGAAAGAGAGAGGGATTGGGAGAGATTGAGATTCGAGAGAGAGAGAGAGAGAGATTCGTGTTGTCATCAGGTGTGACGTGGAAGAAGGTGTGCGTGGGCCAAACCAATAATTCGTGTGTGCGTGGGTGTGTGTGTGTGTGTGTGAGAGAGAGGGGGCTTGACGACAAAGGCTGTTTGATCCTGTTTGATCATATGCGCTGTCGTGCTGTAGCCAGGGCAGGGCGGGGGATGGCGGGCGGGGGCGGGCGGGTGGCGCTGCCCTTTGGGTGCGCCAGGTGCAACAACAACAACAACAAAAACACGAACATCCGGAGTCGCGATTTGGAAACGAAGAAATTCGTCCCATACCGTATACAGCCACGGCTGCAACATCTCTTTTTTCTTCCACACAAAGTTGCCAAGTATTAACCTAGTGTGCTGCGTAAAGTATGGTTATACCGTATATAAGTGGATGTCTGCTGGTTGTTATGGGCAGCGGTCAACGTCACACACACCACTGCGTCACACCTCGCGTGAGCTTACTTTGTCTTACATTTTTAGACATCGGAGACAAGAAAATGAACAACACATCTCTAAAGTTGAAACATCGCTGAATGTATAATACCCACATCTGACGTGCAAGTCTTGCGTGCATGCAGGCTCGTCTTGGGGGGTGATGATCGTCAATCAATCCGACGGAAGCAAGGCATCCTCCCTCGCCGGCCCAAACCAACCCACTAGCGCGTCCCAGTACTGACAACTGCTGGTAGGTTCGGCGTCCTCCCGCTTGGGTAAACCTGAGCTGATCCAAGAAGCTGCTGCCACATCTCCCACTCACCACCAGTGCCTACTTGCACGGCCGCCCACCCACCACGACTACAACATGTTGCACTGTGCGTTCCTTGTACGCACAGTGGTAACACAACACAACCACGGCTTGCGTGCACCCCCACACCAAACGTCAAGCAGCTTCTTGCTTCTTGCCCGTGCACAGCCAGCCGACTACAACGCTTGCCAGCGAATCGAGACTGTTGTGTTTTTCTGCTCTTTTTCTTTCTTTCTTTATTTTTAACCCAAATGGTTGGCTTGATCAGCCAAGTCCGTGCCCGCTGCCGCTGGTTCTCATCGACCACAATTCGTTCAGCAGGGCTGTCACGATCTTGACACCATCGCGCTGCCATCCATGACCAGAGATACCGCCTGTCAAGTCCACAGGCGTCGCCGCAATCAGAGCAACGCACTCACCTGTTGCGCTCGCCCACCATCCACCTCGCCAGCGATCTTGTCCCCAGCCTGCCTCTCTACCCGCGCCGTTCCCGTCCTGTCCGGGCAACCTAGGCGACCTAAAACAGCCATCTGGGCCGTGCACGCTCCTGCTTGGTTTGCCATCCTGACGGATCTCGACCACGGCCCTTGATATCCCATCCCAGCTCCGGCCAGTCTTATCCTTGCTCGTTTGTCAAGCGCTCAGCCATGCCAATGTCAACAACCACAGACATGCCGATCGCCCCCACCTCCACCACCGCGGAAGAAGCGGCTGATGTTGCAGGCAAGACGGAGCAGTTTACATCCGCAGATGAGCAGCCTCGTCCCGCCGAGGTCAACGCCAACGCAATGGGTGAGCCTGGCAACAACTTCCAAGCAGACTCTGCGGATAGCGCGGACACGAACAACACGAACCAACGCCACCATCAGCCTCGGCCCCGCGATCATCAACGCCACCGCGACGCCCGCGAATCTTCCTCTCAGAACCATCGTCAGTGATGCCTTATCACCTCGTCCGAGCCGCCGCCCTCGAGAAACAAAACCAAACAGACAGACAGACAGACGGACAGACGGACAGACAGACAGACAGACAGACAGACAGACAGACAGACAGACAGACAGACAGACAGACAGACAGACAGACAGACAGACAGACAGACAGACAGACAGACAGACAGACAGACAGACAGACAGACAGACAGACAGACAGACAGACAGACAGACAGACAGACAGACAGACAGACAGACAGACAGACAGACAGACAGACAGACAGACAGACAGACAGACAGACAGACAGATACACCAAAGCCTCCTCACTTTCCCCTGCGTTTCGCTCTTCTGATCTTGCTGGATCCTTGCACATCCATAGGCGGGGGTGCGCGTCGACGCTCTTTTATGCGCCGCGGCGTTGACACTCGATTGCTCAAAGTGTTTGTGGGTAACATCCCCTACGCCACGCAACGCTCGACCCTCGAGTCCATCTTTGGTGACTACGGCAAAATCGTCGAGGTACAGGGGATTCAAGCCCGTCCTTTGTGGTTCAGCCTCTCGGCTTGACTTTTGAGATTCGAGCCCACTGCCGAGCCGCGGACACATCGCTCCCCTCATCGCATCCACCATCGTCCACTCGTGGTGGAACCCTTAGGCCGTCATCATTGCTGATCAAAACACCGGCCGTAGCAAAGGATACGGCTTTGTGACGTTTGCCAACCCGGCCTCCACTGCCCGCATCGTCTTTTCCGAGACCCCTTTTGTGATTGAGGGTCGGACGGCCAACTGCACTCTGGTAACCATCGGATTTGAGCCCTCGACTCTTCACTCGAGTTTCCCCTTGGCGCTTGCCTTTGGCCATCTGGCTCACATTCCATCTCAGCGTGGCTTGCTCAACACCTCACCGACTCTTGTTTGCAATTCCCATCCCCACAGGCCTATGCCAATCAAATGGAGCGGGAGGGTCAAAACCCAAGCACAGTCCTAGACAAGCTTCGACAGTATCTGCATCCAGCATGGGCCCACATGGCTTTGCACACCGGTTTGTCTGCCATGTAAAAAGTCTAGCCCTTGCCATCTTGTCCAGCATGAGGCTTTCCCCCTCCCAAAAGAGCGTTCCATCACCTTCATGACTTGCCCCGCTCGTGCTAGCAGGTGGTCAGCCCGTCGCGGACATGTCGCCCTATGGCGGCTCGGCCGTGGTTGGCCTTGCCAATGGTGGTTCCTATGATCGTATGTTGAACGACCGCTCCAACATTGACTCTGTTCGCCCTCTCGGGAGATGTTGCCGCTCCTGTCAACCGAATTTGACATGGTTTGACGTGCTCATTGATGCCTGTTATACCTTTAGCCTCTGGCTCGCCGCATGCGCATTCCACCGGTGTCGTACCAATCCAAGCGCCCCCATGTATGTTCAGACTCACGATTGATCCTCCGTGCTACATGTGTGCTACATGTGTGTGACGTGCTCACAACCTGCTTGGTCTTTTCCTTTGCCTTCTCAGACCCCGATTACACTTACATGACAAGTCCGCCAGCCCTTGTCCCGGGCATGCAGCAGATCTACTCGCTGCCGCCTCAATATTCGGCCTACCCTGTCTACCCTCATTTCGCCAACGGACACCCGGGCTACGCCTCGGCTCCCAACGGCTACTACGCTGCAAATGGCGCCATGTACGCGCCTTCGACCCCACAGTACTACGGTGTCAACTGGGCTCAGAATCCACAGCTTCCCGGAGGAAGCCCGATGCCTGATGGCATGACCGCACCTATGGCGCTTGGGCCCACTGCTCCTGTCCATCCCATGTTGTTGCCTGAAGGAGGCACGGTCGATCCCCAAACACAGCAGCATCTCGTATCTGCCATGCAGCACATGCATTTGAACCCATACAACACCGTCAGTGGACCACCTTCCCACCCGTCTCTTGAGGCAACCGCCCATCGAAGTTCGTCTGCCTCCCCACCCCTGCAACTACCGACGCCGTCCCCGCTGCTTGCTCGCCAACATGCCATCAATGAGGAAGCCTGAGGGCTGTCCTCTCTGGCATTCTGGACGTCCATGTCAGCTTGAAATGGTTCTTGGGTTGACAAGTCTCAAATTTTATCGCTTCACACTTGACCTTCACTACCTCCTCGGCTCGAGCTTTTTCATGCACGGGTCTCAGCTTGAGGATGAAGCCTGAATTGTATATCCAAACGTGATGACACGATGGCATGTCCATCTACGCGGCCTGGCTGAGTGGCCCAGGCCCCCTAGCTTAACAATCATCTCAAACGCAATCTCGTTTTGCGTGTGCCAAGCAAGAGCCAAGCGCAACGCACAACGTTCCAATACAATACGAGCACGTACAGGAAAGAAAAAAGCAAAAAAAAAACAAAAAACGCCGGAAGGGAAAAGATCAGACCCCAGATGCACAGAGGAGAGCTAAAAAAAAAGAAGAACCAAAAAAAAAAGTGTGCCACACATACACATACACATACACACACGCACGCGCGCGCGCGCATAGCCCGTACACTTGCGGTCCAAAAGTATATGTGCAAGGCGCAGCAGAGAAGAACCAAAGGAAACGAAAGAAAAACGAAGAACAAAGTCAAGCCTAAACATGCGTGAAGCTGGAGAGCAGCTGAACACCAACTCGAAAAAGTCAAGTCTCGGCCCATATTAGACCTTCATGAAAAAGCCAATGTGGTAGCAATAGAAGCAGAGAAGGCAGAGCTGGGCGACGGCAAAGGTATCCATAAAAATTTCGCGGCCGTGGTTGTTGTCTCCATCCATCCAGGCCCAGCTCAAGGGGAAATTCGCCCCAAAAGTCTCTGTTTCAAGTCGTCGACGTTTGACAGGGCAGGGCAATGAGCCGGGGCCAGGAGTAAGTCCAGCTGGATCACGTGAAACACAACGTCTTTGACATACCGTGGAAGATGTAAATAAAGATGGAGTTCATGCCAACGTAGCGGAAGGGCGCACCGTCCCAAAATTGCCACACGTCAATGACCCAGTAGAAGACGGTCAACAAGAAAAAAGCAAAGCTGGCCAGCAAAATGATAAAGCTGAGTGACCACAGGTTCTTGGAAACAGGGATGACGCCGTTGTTTTGCGAGGCGCCGCACAGGCCCGTGGCGATGACGCCCAGAACAAGCGCCCACATCAACCAGTGGCGGCTGCGTTGCGCGTGTGACTTGTAGTGGACAATAATTTTGCCAGACTACATAATATTTTCACGTCACCAAGTGAGCACAACCCTTGCCAGGGTCAATGACGATCATGCGGCAACCCCCATCCGTCCCATGCAAGGGACACAAACCTGAAGACCGAGGAAGCACATCACAATGGAGGTCAGGCTACCAAGCAGACCTTCCGGGTCGTATGGGCCAGTCTCGTAGATCTAGAGCAAAGGTGATGGAGTCAGCATGGCATGATCGTACTTTACAACTTTCCTTGAAAACGGGCCGAACCCACTCGACTGAAAACTCACCGGCTGGCTTGTGGGTTGATCGTAGATGTGGCGCCAACCAAAGACTTGACGGTCAATGTAACCCGATGCTCCACCTTCGCAGCAAAAGGTCGACTCGCCGCACACCTCGCCCTCGGGTGGCGCAAACTGGCCATACTCAGCCAAGGCACCACCAGGGCCGATGTAGCCTAAAGCCCAAGATAAGACGAGGTAGCGAGAAACGTGGTGAGCAAAAGGGTACCAGTCACGAAACAACGCAGGACCGAGATGCCGGTGGTTCTGCGCACCAGTCGGGCAGCCGGGCACGGGCAAAAGGAAAGTGATGCAAGTGTGGATGATGATGATCACAAACATGGCAACCCATTCCCAAATGTAGGGCGTGAGGTCGCGGGTGTGAAGCAGAAAAGTGCGGACCCAGGGCTTCATTTCAGCAATGTCAGCAGCCACGTCAAGCTGGTGACCCGAGCCGGGCTTGGCAATGCCGCGGACGAGAGCCGGGGTTGGCGAGTCGGAGGTGCTGACAGAAGCACACCAGCTCTCCATCTTGGGCGCATACAACATGACGAGCGCCACAACCAAGTAGGAGACAGCAAAGCGCTGAAGAACGCCGGGGATACGACCGTTGCGCAAGTCGTGAAAGTTACCAATGATAAAGATGCCAAAGGCAAACAAAATCAACATGCGGCGGAAAATCTGGGGGCAAAAGCACGGCAGGGACACCAGGTAACATGCATCAGTTGAGGGTGAGGCGCGCATGGCAGGCCAGGGATGCCACGAGCCGAATCGGACCTTGTACAGAATCGTGGTGGTTGGGGTCTGGCGTTTGAGCAGGGAGTTGAATGCAATGGCCATGCTGGTGCCCATGATCCAAATGAACCAGGGAAAGACCAAATCTGCCACTGTCAAGCCGTTCCAGGCACTGTGATTGAAAAACCAATAGAATCCACCTGCATTCGCACACATGTAACTCGGTGAGGCGCCGTGTGTGCTGAAAAGCAGAAGTAAATGTGAGCTTGCCGGGACCAACACACCGTTGAAGTTGACAAAGATCATGATTGTGAGCGCAAAGCCACGGAAGCTGTCCAGGGAACGCAAGCGCTGCGAGGAGCGCTTCATGTCTTGGATGGCGTGCATGCCGGCATCCGAGGGCCTGCGGGAAAAGAGGCATGAACCAGCGAAATGCGGTGAGCGTCAAGCAAGCGCGTCATGTCAGACTCCTATCAGAGCTTGGGCTGTATGAGGCGACCTACATGACGGTGGCGTGCTGCAGAAGAAGACCCGTTGTCTCGCCCGGTTCGCCCTCCTTCTTTGGGGCATCCTTCCACCAGTCGGCCACACGGGGACTGCAGGCCTTGGAGAGGGAGTAGAGGAGCGCGATGCTGAACAGCACCAGAAAAGTAAAGCCAATGGGGGCCATCGAAGGACCGTGTTCGGCCTCACCACGCACATCGCGCCGGATCTGGAGGCACAGAATAGGATGAATCGAGAGGCTAAACATGGCAGGGCACACGCTCGAAGCCAACGCGGGACGTACCACCACGGTGGGGTCGGAGGCAGAGCCTGATACGATAACAGTGTAAAAGCCCTTTTCTCCGAGCCAGTAGGACTGGTTGCCAAACTCGGGGACAGGGGAATGTCGGCGAATACCGGGTGACACGCTAAACTGCAATCCCGGATGATCAAGGAACATAAAGGTGAGTCAAGGGAGTTTTGCTGGGGGGGGGGGGGGGTTCCAAGGCACAGGGAAGAAAGACTTGTTTGCTTGATCTTACCTCTGAATCAAAGTCGCTTTGCACAAGGACGTAATCGGAAATGCCGCTGGTCGGAGCGGGAGCAATGAGGGTGTTGTTGCAGCGGTAGCAGTTGCTGTTGCGAAAGTACAGATACCACGAGGTGCCGGCTGGTGTGCCGGTTGTAAAGTCGAGGAGGCGGATATAGGCCAGGTTCATGTCGCCACCGTTGGGCACGCGCAGGCCATCGGCCGAGACGAGGGGAGCGGTGGCAGAGTCATTCACCCAGTTGAACCAGAGGGAGACGCGAGTCCAGGAACTGTTGGGGACGGCGAGGTCAACATCGTCAAAGCGATAGGTGGGTTTGAGGGCCCCCCGACTCCAGATGGTCACGTTGTAGGATCCAGTCAAGATGGGCAACCCGGCAAGGTAGTCTGTGCAGGCATCGCCCGGCACATGACTGAAGTTCAGCGGGCTGGAATCAGGACCGCCATACGTCGAGACGAGGACATCAACGATGGCGTCTGCCTCCGATGGACCGTTGATGAAGCACGCACGAAGGGTCACATTGGTGGGAGATGCCTGCAGCTGATCCGCCGAGGCTGTCAATGCCAAGCCCAAGACCAAGAGCGTCGCGGCGAGCGACGCGTGCATCACTGATCCCGCCATCATGCAGCGAGTCAGAGACAGAGAGAGAGGGAGAGAGAGAGAGAGAGAAAAATGCAAAAATTCGGAAAAAAAAAAAAAAATCTCGTGCCAAGAAAGAAAGAGACACATTTCTCACACTTTTGTATATCACTACAACACTTGATGTGTGTGTGTGTGTGTGTGTGTGTGTGACCACTTGCTATACTTGCTATGGGGTATGTGCAGTATCTGGTCCGTGGACGATGGCTAGAGGTGCAGTAGCTGTGTGCGGCCACCACTTGCTATGGGGTTATGCGCAGGAGCTGGACCGTGCACTATGAATAGACGTGCAGTAGCTGGGTTAGACAGATGGTGGGGTTGATTAATTATCATGTTCGTGTAGGGAATGTTATCATGGCGCTGGGGGTTTGTCCGGTCTCCTTTGAGAGCAGGGAAGATAAGGTGGCCCGAGGCGAATCAAGAGTTCCAGCTTCAGTCCGCGCCATCTCCCAGGCTCACGCTGGCAAGTTTCGTAGCCGGGGGCGGGGGCTGCCATGTGATGCGGAGATCTGAGGCCAGGCGTTGCAGCTGGCGTTCCAACGTGGCCGAGTCCAAATGATGCTTGTTGCGTCGATAATGGCTGTTCATCACCTCGACGATGGCCCTGGATTTCACAAATAAATACGCGCACGCCGTGAACAGATGGGGCAAGACAAGCAACGACAGCAAAAACACGATTGGGATCGTCCCCTGATCTTCGTGCGCATGAATGCAGATTGAACGCTGGCGGGGCAAGCTCTTACCCTTCAGTCGCCGCCCCTTGCCAGGCCAAGTCCTGACTAACGTCTTGCAGCAGATCCATGCCACGTAATGCCTTGCTTCGAGCGTCCTCCGCCTCGGCGTCCGCATCAAGGTCTTGTCGCTGTCGTCGCTGCCGCAGGCGCTCAGCGCGTGCCAGCAGCGAAGCCGAGCGGCTCGTGAGGGCGGGTGCATCCTCAACGACGTCTGCTGCAAAGTTTCCACTCATGTTTGCTTTCGGTGATGCCCATCGCTCGCCAGAGGCCGCAGCTCGACTTGTCTCTGGTTTCCATGCCGTGCCCGGGCGCGTCAAGGTTGCCCCGCCGTCGAGGGTGCCCTCCCCAACGCGGTGCGCGTGGTAGTCCGCAGCCGACTGGTCCTCATCCTGATCAATAGGGCGTCGAAATGTCGCGGTGCCCTTAAAGTCCGTGTCCGCATCACTGTGCGATGCCCAGTCGTGGGACGCCGACTCGGAGGCAGCAGCGTCCTGTTCAAAGCTTTTGTCATGGCCATCATCCTCGTCGTCTGGTCCACTGGCCCAGGCTCGGATCGTTTCCCCAGCAGCATCTTCCTGATCGACTAAATTGACACGTTGCGTCAAGCCCAGATCGTGCTGGCTGGCCGACAAAGAAGGGCCTGTGGCATCAGCATTTGGCGCCTGGGATGCTTCCAGCAGCGCTTCTGCGCGCTGCACGGCCGAATCCAAGCGCTCTCCGTCAGAATCTGCGCCCGATGCGTCCGACACGTCTTGCTTGGCTCGTGATATGCTGTGCGGTCGTCGAGGTTGCACTGCAGCCCGCTCATGCCGTAGGTCTGCCTCTTGTGCCTCACGCCGCGTTTGAAGGCGGCGTTCCGACGCAGCGTTCTCCCGAGGTGCAGGGGCTCGACGCACGGGCTTTTCCAAGCCATGCCTCCGCCGCCCAATCGGGTTTTTGGTCATCGCATCTGGAACACGATTGTCGATGGTGGACCGCGCGCCTTTGATTCGCGCCGCCCAAGCCTTCTGGCGCCGAGCCGCTGCCCGGGGATCTTCCTCGGGCACAAAGACCATACCTCGACCTGCCCGCCCGCTGCCACCGGTCGATGTGGATCCTATCGAGTTGTTGGCCCCAACACGTGATGCGATGGCCAACAAAACAACACAAGCAGGGTTGGCCAGCGACGGGCATGAGTGACTGCAACAAGTACCTGTGGGGGCGTGACGCAGCCCAGTGGTCTTGGATGATGCGGCACGCGTTTTGCTCGTGCGACCCGTCTTGTTGGCTCGAGGCGGCGCAGCCAGTGGGGGCTCCTCCAACACTGTGCACATTTGTCAAGCCACACATGGATCAGTTTCTCAGCTCACAATAAGAGTATGCTTCACCAGACACCTGCTTCAGTGGACATTGACAAAGCCCATCAAGCTGTCCTGGGGATGTCAAGCACGCACCAATATCAACAAAACTTTGTTGCTGTTTCCGGCGCTCTTGAACGGATCGAATCGGCTTGGGCCTGGCCACGCGAGCCTCGCCTTGGGGGTCGTGAAAGTAATCAGCCATGGAATCTGGACGAGCCTGGCCGCGGCGAGCCGAGCTGACCAATGCAGGAGCTGCTTGGGACGAAGAAGGGCCTCCACCAAAAGGCGCCGAAGGATCCAAGCCCAACAATTGTGTAGCTCCAGCGCCAGCAGGTGCAGCAGCCCGGCGAGAGGGTTGGTAGGCTGACGAGGCGTGTTGCGGCATGGCAGAAGCGTGCCGCCCGGGCACTTCAGTGCTTCCCGCGCTGTCAAAAATATGGCTTGCATGTGCTTTTTCACGATTGGCGAGACTGGCTTGCGCTGGTGCGTGCGTGGCAGGAATGCTGAGCCCGCTGGCATCCCCACGCACACTCCATCCTGGCGGCGGGCCAGCATGGCGGATGGGAGGCGCTGCCGAGACGGGGGCAGGAGCTGGCGTGTGGGCGGGCCCGGCCTTGGCAACTGTTGATACCGCTGACTTTTGCACTCGCGCAGGGGCAGGGCCAGGGGCAGGGGCAGGAGCAGCAGCTTTAGCTTGAGCAGCGGGCTGGGCGTGTGCCTTGCTTGCCGCAGGCGGCGGTTGGCTCGACTTTGGCGCCGGGTCCGTTGCCCCACCCTTACCAGTCCACAGGCCCGTCGTCAAGCTGGGATCAAAAGTCGCTTTTCCAGCTTGAGGATTCGCTACAATCCCCAGCTTGGCCAAGTTCAGCTTAGCCACAGGCCCGGCCTTGCCCTCGGCCATCCTTGCCGGTCACAATCCGCGCGCAAGGCCTCTACTCCAGCTGATCCGGCTCACTTGAGCTTGCTCGTCAAAAATTTAAATTTTTTTTGAAAAAAAAAAAAAAAAAAATCAAATTCAAACACACACACTCTCTCTTGTCTCTGTCTCTCTCTAATCAATTCATCTGTCTCTCTGTCTTTCCGTCTCTCTGTCTCAATACTTTTTCTTCTCTTTCTCGTGTGTTGGAATGTTCGGGGTCTCGTCGTCGTCGGAGAGACACACGAGGGGGACAAGAGAGCAGAGCTGACTGGCTTCAAGGTGTGGTCGGTGGCTTTTGAGCTCTATTACTACACGATTCAAAAAATTCACTAGGACGTACAGGGTCTTTCAAGAATGACGAGGAAGCCATCGGAATCCATCAGCATGTCAAAGCACGCTTAAATTTGCCCAGGCGCATCAAAGAGCCAGCCTGTGGGCAGATTTGCTTTTGCAATGGCGTTCATATCACGAACAACGGCAATGACATGATCTATCACGTACAGGTTCCAGCGATTGAAAGGTCAGGCACGCAGGCACCACATGGAGCTTATGTTGGTGGGCAAGTATGCAAACGTACTCAGCCGCTCTAAGACTGTGAGGTGGCCCAGTTCAAGGTCTGGTAAGGCTTGCTGCTGCTGCAGCTGACCGAGCAGTCGCATCACTGCCTTTAAATAGACATCGACCTGCTTTTTATCGGCGAGTGGCCGCGCCTGCTTTGAAGACTGACGGCCAAACAGGGTGAAGGTTGATGGTTGAAAGCCAACCAAGCACCCTGGCCGTGCAACGCTTACTTTTTCTGCTGCAAGCAAAAGCTTTTGCTGCTGCATCCGCCCATGCGCATACAACACATCGTGTAGCCGAGCTGCTCGGGTTGATACCGTCATCTCTTTCTCAAAGGCGGGTGCGTCGGTCACGTAGGCAGCGCACGCCTGTATCACCGGTGGTAGTGAAGCGTGACCTGCACATGGCTTTGCCTGCAAACGAGGTGGCAACACTCACCTCGGCATTGATGAGAAGACGAATCACTGCCGGACGACAGGCCAAAATCGGTAGCAGCTTTGTATAATGGCCCAAACACGAGGCATCCTCTGGCAGACACAGTGGCTCGGGCTCGAAAGCTACAACACTCACCAGCAGTTAGATGCCAAGATCTTCCAAAACGAAAGGATAAAAAAATAAAAAGCGAGAGAAGCTGGGACAGGTCGCGCATACGCACCAAAAGAGCTCCAGTGCTGTCGACTGTCTCGCGAACGGACCTGCCGGCATCAAGTCAGCAACCAGTGACATAAATGCATCATTCAGGTTTCACCAAGACCACACCTGACGTACCGGAGTGATGGTCTGCATGGAGAGCTGAAGTTTGGGCCAGAGCCACTCTGGCAGGTGGATCCGAGACAGGTTTAGAGCCGTTGCCACAGACTGATTTGCGCAAAGTTGAAATGAGATGGCGACTCAACAAATGCTCATCCTCTCACGAGGCGACCCCACGCTGCCCACGGGTGCATGATTACCAGATCAACCGAACAGGTCTCTTCAAACATGTTACAGGCATAAGGTTCCTCAGTCCATGTGCCTGCGATAATGCCAGTGTGAGCTACTGGATGTTTACAGGAGGTTCAAGCGTGCCAAGCCACACAAGGATCACAATCGCGGGGGCAGAGCACCTCACCCGTGCGTACTCGCCACTTGGTGCAACAGGCGCTTGGCACCAGGTGTCGCTGTGGTTTGGGGAGGGGCGACTGTGCTTGAAATTCTGTTGCCACGCTGGACGCCACCAGTGCCGCAACAGAGAGCGCAAACCGAATGGCCTGCGGCATTATCCACGCAAAGACGTGAAAGAGGACTGCGAGAACTTAGACCACGGCCAAGACTCAAAGCTGGCTGAACCATCCCAACACCCCAAGGTCATACCTCCACTGCATCCGCCCCGTGAGGAAAAGACGACCAAGACAGTTGTGCCTCTCGACGACAGATCCACATGACCTTCATGTGCTCCAGCCAGCCCTAAAACACCCCTCGTGGCCGATGCGAGTGATTGAAAGACACTTGAGCCACGAACAGTGTTTTGTGTAGCATCACGTCATATCAAATGCAACGTACCGGCCCGCACCACGGTTTCCCAGTCACGCCTTGCATCAGCGGTAGACGGGCCTACATATAGTACCACAGGTGGCGCCATGAAGAACCGACCCGAACAAGTCTGGTAAACCTGTCTCCACTATCGGGCCCGGCCCGGTCCGGCCTGAAAGCATGGTAAGCAAGACAGAGCAGACGCACGGCAACACAGGTCCCGCCCACGTAGATGAAGAGTCCAGAGTGTGTAGCATCCTCCACCCGACCGACAAAGGCTTCACAGAACTGCAAGGGCCAGTGCCGCGCTTCCTGCCGTTGAAAACAACCTTTGAGCTGGAAAAGAGTACGACTGCCTTGGCAATAGGCTACAAAGACGGGCTCAAGGTCATAATTCAGTTCAAACTCGACAAAAACGAACCGGCATGCTGCGGACACGAGTGGCGGGTGCATATGGTAATTCAGTGAGATTTCGCACGATCGCAAGCGAGAGAGGTGGGTTCGAACATTGTCAGGCATCGAGGAGGATAAGGAGACGTCAACGTACAAAGCACATGCTTTAGTTGCTTCAGCAAGCGAGACGGTGACAAGTCTACGTGTGAAGGCGACAGGGCCCAGGAGGTAAATGCGGGCCGATCGTTGCCGAACAAGACTTGGGCAAGCTTACCCTTGACAACCAAGTGTGGGATGAATGGGCTCAACAGGGTGGCCGTTGACCCAGAAGCGACAAGGTCGGAGCCAATACATGTTGGCCAAGGTGCTGCGAAGGTCATCATACTGGCAAAGTGCACATCAGAATTCTTGGACGATGTGGGCCATCTTTGGTCTTGTGGGGCACTTGCAACTGCAAATGAATGGGCGGGCAAGAAACGAGGCTTTGGCTTACAGGTAGCAAAGTGCCGGCACGGCCGGGCATGGTGGGACAAGGAGGCAGGTTGTGCTCCAGTTTTGGGTTGGAAGGGGTGTGGAGGTCTGAGAGTATGAGCAACGCGCCAGCCTGGCCGGTGAGGCGCTCTGCCTGGCGAAAAAGCTCGGCCATGGTGTGAAAGGGGCCAAGGGCCAGCAAAATTTGAGTGTGCGTGGGCGAGTTGCGTGCAAAGGGCACCCAGGCAGCATTTGTCGTCCCGTGGGCTGCAACAACACGAAAAGAGAGGGGGCGGTCAGCAGATGCCAGCCAAACTGTGGTGCATGGACTGGATCGTGAGGTGACAAGAGCCACACAGGTTTGTTGTGCTACTTGCTCACCTTTGGGGAGGGTCCAGGCCAAGGAGACGCAGTGAATTCGTTCGAGACGAGGCTAAGTAAATACACAGCGTGGCCGGATTGGACAAGTGTGGGGTGCAAGTGAATGGAGGTTGAAAGGTGGGATCGTGTTGGAGCTATGCCGTGATCAAGATCAGGCGCACGGCCAAATATGATCACCTACGTCATTTTGAAAGGCCGATACAAGGGCACTGCGGTGGTACAGGTTGACGCGAAGGTAGAGGTCCGTCTACGTCGAACAATGGACACAAGATGCTACCGAGTGAGAACTAGAAACAGGCATTTGGCACGGAGATGATCGGGGTTCAGGGCATTGGGTGACTGCGGGTCGTGACTCAGTCATCTACCTTAATAATTAAAGTCACGGTCGAAGCAAAGCTAGTCGCCAAACGAATGGGGGTGCGTCGAAAGGGCGCTCCTTGCTTGGCAAAGCGCTCGCAGACTTCAGTGGAGGAGGCCAAGGAGATGAGAAGACCCAGCTCAGCTGTGCCTGTTCGAATTTGAGGTGGCTGATCGGGCTGCTCCACGGCACCATTGGGTAGTCGTACATGGTCGATCGAGCATTCGTGCGCAGCGAAGGATCTACAAGGAACCACCCATGAACAGGAAGAAGGAGGCGCGGGTGCGAGTCCCAGTCAGAGCAAGGGTCTTTGCATTAGCGTTGGATGGCGGTGATTGAGGGGTGCAAAGAACGGGCTCGGGCTCGGGCTCGGGCTCGGGCGCGTCAAAAATGCTGCAATTCCAAATCGACCTGGCAAAGCAGTGGAGCAGCTCCGCCATGGTGTCCAATGTGGCTGGACGCCTCCTAGCTCAGGTGGAAGCGCGAAGAACGGCAACTCAATGAAAACCGCCATGCGGGAGCGAGCCTTGTAGCGGCAAGCCAGCCGCCACCAACCAGCTGACATACCCTTCAGATCCCTTTGGCAGCGTATCCGCCACCGGCAACCGCGCCACCACCTCGCTCCATCTCAATGGCGAGTCGTCCAAGGCGGGCCGGTCCCATTCCTCTGATGTCGCCGTCGCCGCCGCCATAACCGTCCAGTGTCAGACAAAATTGAAAAAGGATGACATTGTTCATTCTCTTCCTTCGATCGCGTGGATGGAGTCTTCTCTGAAGGGTTAGAGGATTTCTGTTATGAATGGAGACGAATAATTTGCTTGCATTTCTTATTCTCTAGATTCTGATCTAATCTCACCCCCATCTCTCTCTCTCTCTCTCTCTCTCTCTCTCTCTCTCTCTCTCTCTCTCTCTCTCTCTCTCTCTCTCTCTCTCTCTCTCTCTCTCTCTCTCTCTCTCTCTCTCTCTCTCTCTCTCTCTCTCTCTCTCTTCCTCGTGGCGATATGGCGGCGGTGGCGGAAGTGCCCAAGGGCACTGGCAGCGAGGCAGAGGCAGAGGAGCCAGTTATCATGCAGGTGGACTTGAGTGCGTTGCTGGAGCGGGATTTAGATGGCAAGGTGTCGACGGTTCATCTGGATTCGTTGGCGCTGAGCGAGGCGACCGCCGCGCAGTTGGCCGTGGGTCAGCGCGTCGTGGCAAGTTTGCAAAAGGCGGGGTGCTTTACGTTGGCCGCCAACTGTATCCAGGACCGCGAAGCCCGCGAGCTGTTTACCGAGGCGGGCGCTTACTTTGATTTGCCCGAGGTACGTGGACCGTCTTTGGCATCTTGAGCTTTAATGGTTTATGTGTTTTTTTGGGGGGGGTTTAGCGCTTAAATTGTGTCGCTGACTCACAAGGGCGCATGGGTGCTTTCGGTAGCCACAAAAGCGCGCGGGGCGGGCGGTAGCTCGCGGCGGCTTTATTCGGGGATATGTGGCTTATGGTCAAGAGTCTGGACGCAAAGAGTACTTTGAGCCCAAAGAAGGGTTTTCCTATGGTTATGAGTGGCCTGATGATCAGCCGCCTCAGAATGCACTGCAAGGCTGCAACATTTGGCCGGCGGAAGCGCCAGGGTTGCGGCCCGGCCTCACGCGACACTTTGACTGGTCGGTGTCTATTATGCGCGCGGTAGTTGCGGCCATTGCCTTGGGACTTGGCCAGGCGCCGCGCGACCTGCTGGAGGTCTGCGCAGGCGGTGATACCATCTCGCTGATGCGCCTCTTTCGCTATCATCCAGCCGAAGCGGACCGCGCGTGCTTGGGGTCATCGCCACACACTGATTGGGGTTTCCTCACGCTCATTTTGCAAGACGGTACGGGCGGCTTGCAATTTCAGCACGGGTCTGAGGGACGCTGGTATGATGTGCCAGCACGAGAGGATTATAGCCTGGTGGTAAACGGCGGCGACTTTCTCGCCCTTTTGACTGGTGGGGCCTTTGTGTCCCCGGTACACCGTGTACAATGCCCGCCCGTGTCGCGCCTCTCCTTTGTGTTCTTCTACTACCCGGGCTATGAGTCGGAGGTGGACGGCCGCCAATGGCGCCCGTCTAAGGACGCCCCAGCTGCCGCTGCTTCCACGCACAACACGCTCCTGGACGTTGATAGTGGCACGCGCCAGGTGAGCGGTCTGGCCGGAATGACGTCTCTCCGCCAGTTTGGCGATTACATCAATGCCAAATGGCAAGGCGTCCAGCGCGCAAGCCCCAACGATGCTTAAAAAAGCCTGTTCTTTGCAACGGGCGTGGAACGCGGACGTTCATCAGGCAGAGCCTGCACCGGTCAAGCGTCTTGTCTCACACGACGCTGGCCCCCCAATTGAGAAATGCGCCTTTGACTTGAATGCAACGTACCGTGTGACAGATGCTCTCCACCTTTAAAAAGCACAGGAGGACAAACGCGTGCAGAACGTCTTTGTCGGGCCGCGGCCTCTCACATTTGTTCCTCTATGTGAGCCGAGTTGTGGTGAAAATGGTCCAAACCCTCACAGTACTCCGTCCAATGCCCCAAGTCCCCAGCTTCAAAGAAGAAGGCGACGGCTTTGGCGCCCAGCTCCCTAGATAGATCCCCATGGTCGAGCACACCGCGACAGATCCCCCCCCCCTCCTCTCTCTCCTCTCTCTCTCTCTCTCTCTCTCTCTCTCTCTCTCTCTCTCTCTCTCTCCTCTCTTTTCTCTCTCTCTCTCTCTCTCTCTCTCTCTCTCTCTCTCTCTCTCTTTGTCTCACTCTTCACATACACACACACACTCTCTCTCTCAAGCTCAAGCTCTGTTTCTCTCTCTCTTTCTGAAGCACGCTCTCTCTCTCTTGCTCTCAAGCTCTCAAGCTCTCTCTCTCTCTCTTTTTTGAGCGCTCAAGCTCTCTCTCTCTCAAGCTCTCTCTCTCTCAAGCTCTGAGCGCTCTAAATCTCTCTCTCTCTCTCGTATTTTATTTTTTCATATCAGTGTGCGTGTGTGTGTGTGTGGTCGAGTGTGAGTGTGCGGGGGGGGGGAGGCGGTTTTTACTGGGGCTGTTGGAGCTTGTGCAGGATGGAGGGCACAGGAGACTCGAGCGGGGGAGCATCATCGGTTGGGATGGGGCGCGCCGAGGGTCCCAAGGGCTTGGTGGCGGCCACATATGCCGAGGGGGCAGTGGGTGTCAAACACTTGGCGGCTTTGCGGTCGATCGAGTTGCCCTTTTTTGCATTTCGCTGCCTCCAGCTGATGCCCCGCTTCTCCGAAAGCGACCACGATCGCATTTACGAGGCCTTGGAGACGGCTTTTGGAAGCCCTTTGCTGGGCGCCGTGGACCCCATCCTCGGGGATGCTGCCGATGCGACAGAAGAAGCGTCAGAGGATCCACTGCAAGTACTCCTCAATGGCACGCTGGCTCAGCGGCTCAAAGCCGTGAGCCTTCTTCTGGCTGACCAAAACCTGCCTGATCTGGAAGCACGTGTGCTTGCCTCTGATGACGTCGCTGCGACCTTTGCTCTCATTCTTGCCCACGGCCTCTCCAGTATGTCACCCATCAAGTCATCTGCTGCTCTCCGACCCCTTATGCATGCCAAGTGTGCTCACCCCACCTTGTCTCCGCTGCCTCGCGGCGGTGTAGATGCCGAACTGCGATTGAACAACGTCCAAGTGCTTGCCGCACTTTTAACGGCAGGGCCCCGTGCTCACGCCATGGTGCTTCTCATGGCCCGTAACCGGGCCCTGACCCTGAGCGAACGTATGCCCCCGAGCCCTACCCTTGCCTCTTCTCATCGCCTCCTGCCCCTGCTCCATTCACACACTCATACACCCTCACTTCACGGTCTTTCCCCTCCCCTCCTCTTCCTTCTCTGTGTTCCTTTTCTTGGCAGTGCTCGAGGCCATCATACCCATTCTCGTCAAGAACAAAAACACTCAACCGGCCATTGTGCAGCTGCTTTGCGATCTGCTTGCCCTTCACCCCGATCAGCGAGCCGTTGTTGCGTATGTTGGCTCCAGCGTGCTGAATCCACATGACCACAAAGCCTCGCCTGTCTGCTGCTTGCCACCCCGTCTTTTCCATCCCTCTCATGCCCCCATCTGCTCGTCATGGTTCATCGAATCCCAGATATTACCTTCTCAAAGAGCCTGCCTGCTGGCCAGTAACACTGCTCCTGACTGGGCGTCACATGCTACGCCTCCCCCATCTCTTGACCAGGTACGACCTCTTTTTGCGCCATCGCTCACAACAACAACAACAACAACAACAACGACCTCGTGCTCACCCAACCACCTTATGTGCCTGCCCGCGTGACCGCTTTGATCCATTAGAGCGTCACTTTCACCCACCACCTGGACCGCACTGGTACACCACGCGCAAGTTTTGGCCAAACACCACGATCGCCACTCGGATGATCGCGGAGCCTGGCATGCCTTTGCTGACTTTTGTACCCGAGCGGTGGACCCAGCCACTGCCACTCCCGGTCTGTTTGCACCGCCTTGCGCCCATGGACACACCGCGCCTCTCAATCACGCATGTCTGACATTGCGCCCGCCCCACGCTGCCCCACGCTTGCAGAATCTCTCCGGCTCTTTCTACTGTTGCATGCGCACCACGGTTTGGATATGACGCAGGTCAGTCTCCTCGCAAAAGGCCAACTGCCCACTCAACCCTTGGCGCTCGAGGCCGCACGCACACCATCTTGAATTGACTGGTCATGGCAAAAACAGGACACGATGGCGCAGGCACACCGTTTGAAGCAAGACTTGTTTACCAACACGCGACACAATGATCAAGAAGATCGCATGCGCGTTCTTTTCCTCCTCGCCACCCTCATTGGGGGACGGAGCAGCCTCCTCGTTGATGCAGACCTTCTCCAGCAAAATCTGAAGCATATCACCGCGGGTGAAGCCCAGACGGGCCAGACCTTTGCACCGATCCTGGACTTTCTCATTGCTCTCAATCTTAACGAGTACGCCACCATCGTCAAGTGGTGTCAGCAAGCCTTTGGTGCCGTGGCTCAGGTAAGCCTTCTCGCTTGCCCTGCTGAAGGAAAGCGGTGCAGGCGGTGTGGAATCATACGCGCTCAAGCCAAAGCCTTAAACCTCACGAAATGCATGTGGTGTGGCTGTCCACCTACCTCAACGGTGGGACAGGTGACAACAGATGCAGTGCGTCGCTTTGCTCGACAGGTGGACTTGTTGCAGCAACATGAACTATTGCTACGCGGCACCCTCGGCCGACGTGGGCGCTTGCACAAGACGGCAACGCGCACCGCCCCGGTCGTGTCCGAACTGGACACGGAACTGCGACGCCTTGAGGTGGAATTTGTGAGCAAAGCCTTTGCAGCCCGTCAAATCCATGCCGTCGATGCCCTCGTCTTTCCCTGGATTGAGCAACAGGTGCGACTCGTTCTGTTGGCAGCCTTCTCATCTTCCACGCGTCCCTTCCAGAGACTTGGTCTCTCTTTGAGCTTTGAGTAGACTGACCTTGCTTTGACTTGCCAGGTGTGGTTTGAGTCCCATTGCGGCCGCATCACTCCCGCACTCGTCAAGGTTCTTGTGGTGAGTGTCGCTTGTTGGATCCGCTTTTCCTGTCGCTTCTGTTGTGTTGTTGCTGCTGTCAAGTGGTTTCTGTCGTCCGTATGCGCATTCACGCCGCCTTTCCTTACTGACCTCTTGATGCGGCGCGCCGGCGCGCCTGCGCCTCCTTTGGTCACCTGGCTCACTTGACACCCATGCTTTCACGTCTTGGGTAGCAATGGTCCATCATGTGCGTCGAGCCCATGGGTACACCACGTTCAGGCCACTACCAGCCTCCTCGTATGGAGCACGCCGCATTTTGTCGCCGCCTTCAACCACTTACGGTTTGGCCGCAAACCCGTCTGACAAAGGTCGGTCGATCTCTTGCCATGTCGACCCCTCGTTCATCTTGCCGAAGCAAGCCGTGCGCTCGCAACTCTGATGAATCATTAACCCCAATGTGTCTTTGGGGGCAATAGCTTGCCTCGCTCAATGCCGTGGCGCGGGCATGCGCTTTGCTGTACGCCCTGTCTGTCAACGATGCAATCAGCGAGTTGCGCGCTCGTGGGTGTGCGCATCATGAAGGGGCTACCAATCCAGCCTTGGCCCGTCGCGAACCGTACACGCTTGCGGATTTGCTGGCGCTTGATGTGGCTGCTGTTTATCGCCAAGTTCGCACGCAGCCGCAACTGGCAGCCCTTCGTGCGCCGCTGCTGGCCCTGATCGAAACTCGCTTCTCGGCCCTTGCATCACACGATTTTGCCCTTTTCGTGGAACCCCGACCTCTGAGTCTCACGACGCGGCCCAAGCTTTCCCTGCCTGAGACTCTTGAAGACGAGGGCCCCGTTTTGCACGCGCTGCAAGTGGTGGCGGCCCATGGCACTCTTGACGACGTTGGACTGCTCACCAGGGTGGCCAAATGGATCAAGGCGCATGCTGATGAAGCCACGTCGGCAGTGCTTCAGGCTTTTCAGGAGGCGCTCCTTGCGCTGAAGCAGCGCTTTCACATCAATCTTGACTTGAGCTCGTTGCTTCTGCCTGCGTGGCTTCCCAATGCCACCCTCATCCGCGCCCCCGAGGAAGACTTGAGCTCGGATCCGCTCCTCTTTTTGCACCTTGCCCCAGCGGTTTTGGTTCGCCCGCCCCTGCTTCGCCTACTGCTGGCTGCTCTGCAAACGACGCTCATCAATCACAGTCAGATGGTGAGTATCTGGCCGCCTGCCGTCGCAACGTTGTAGTTCAGCTGAGATATCGTTTTTTGCAGCCAGCTCTGGTTATCCCAACTCATACACGTGTGCTTGTCCACCGGGCCAACATCGCAGCTGCAAGGTCAAGCCGACGCCCTGGCCCAGCAGCCGCAGCGTAAACGGCGCAAGCCCGATGAGGACGTGGGTGAGATTTGCAAGACCTTGCAGTGGAACACCGTCGCTGCGTTGCTGCTCTTTCTCTGGGAGCTCCCCTACGCGCCAGGCGTGCGCGACGCACAGGAGCGCACGGCCTTGTGTCACGACATTGGCCTTTTTACCCATCGGCAACTCATCTTGCATAAGGACCTTCTGCCCCAGCTGATGTACTGCAAACTGGCTTTCACCACCTTGCCTGACTTTGTCGAGCACGTGCCTGCGGCGCACGTGGCCTTTGACTACTTGAGCGAGCTTTTGGGAGAGGCGGACCACGTCATTCAGCTCGGGGCCGTACACTTGGCTGCTCTGTTGGCGCACAAGTATCGGCTCCCGCGTGCCCTGCAGCTACTCAACGAGGCACTGGGTCAGGTGCCTTATCTTTTGGTGCGAGCATCGCAACGCCAAGCCACGCGATTGGCACTTGAGCGACTTTGCCCCTGCTTTCGGCTGATGTGTGAAGCCTTTCCGCGTCTGCGCCAAGCATGCCTTGATGTTCTGAAGCAGGTCAGTGCTGTTCGATTGCACACGTCGAGCCTAGGGCAGGACGCAGTCTCATCCCGGCATCCCGGCTGCGTTGGTGTTGCCTTGTCCCTTTCCCCGATTTTGGTCATTACAGGCTTGCACTAGCCTCGAGGATCCTTTCTTGTAAGTTCCGATGGCCTGAGGCAGCGTTCAAGAACACTTGGCATTTTTTAGATGAAGCAGAACTTTGGAAGGGGCGGTGTTAGATGAAGCAGAGCTTTGGAAGGGGCAGCGTATCGTCATCATCCTGGTGGTAATGGAGGGGTAGTGCGACTGACATTTCTCGTGTGCATTGTGCATTCGCCTTGTAGAGCATATGAGGAGCGCACTCAGCTGTTTGCTGTGTTGCGTCAGACCGGAATGGAGCTGGAACGGGACGTTTTGGTGCCCCATGATGATGCACCGTTTGCATGAACTTGGAGCAACTTGACCCAGCATCAGGCTCTGAGAGCCCAATATTGTGTTCGCATGCCAATCGATCCCTGTCCCTGATTGCGAAAAGGCTATTCGGACGCTCAAACGGTGCCTTTTTTGCCAAGATCCTCGATAATGCTGTGCCTTTTCGAAAGCTTACCATTGCAGAGGGGCAAGAATAGAGTGAATCTGGGTGTAAATTGCGTTTGGTGGTCGAGAAACTGCTGCAAACTATGGTGGCAGTCTGAGCAACGAAGGATTGCTGGCAGGAGCTGAGGAATGAGATGACAACGAGACACAAAAAGAGCTTGCAGCCACAGAATGCTCCCTTCTCGATGCAACAATGTCCAGCACCAATGTGACGCATGCGATGCCCTTGCCCACGCAGTGGTCGGGACTGCCGCCTTCCTTCTTAGATTGTGCACAAAGCGAGGGATGGAAACACAGCAAGCCGCGCACATGCTTTCGGCTTGCTGGCGACATGGCCGCCAGCATCTTTTATGCTATATTCGACCAAACCAAACACAACACGGGGTGAGCGAGCGTGACATAAGTTTGGAAATGTGACAATGCATGAAATGTTTGGAACAGCACTCGAGAACGTACCAAGATACTCGTACACCTCGCGTTCACCCTCGCGTCGACGGAGGTATTCTGCCTCGATGAGTGACTCAATGTTGCGCTAAGCCATGGGTAATAATGACTGGCTGTGAGGCAACGCCGGCACGCCAGTGCCCCTCAGCTCACAAAATCGCAAGGAGCATAGAAAAGCACAGACCTTGATGGCAGAAACTTTGGGCTTGAAGCGGCGGCTCAGCTGTTCCAGCGTTTCTTGCATGAGCTGCTGATGCTTCATGTGTTTGCGCGTCTTCATGATGCGCACAATGCAGGCCTGGCACATCGAATGCGCGTAAGCAAATGAGCTGATGGTGTTTTAAAAAAAAAAAAAAAAAAAAAAAAAAAAGCCAACTCATCAGATCAGACGAGGATGGCTGCGCTACCTGAATGATAAACTTGCGATCCTCCTCGGCAGCCTTGTGAGTGCTCTCGGTGTCCGCCTTTTGCTCCGAGCGAACGGGCTGATCGATCTTGACGCGCAACTTTTTGTAATTGTACTTGAAGTTGAGACTGTATCGACCATCCTGCAATGTCAGTCCCACCAAGCACAAGTATGAGCTAGGCTCTCCTCAACAGAAAGAAAAATTAATCTCGCTCTCATTTGTCAAAAGCACAACACCACACATGAGCAAAGATCACGCACCTCCAAAAGCAGGATTTTGGCCTTGGTGAGCAAATCAAGCTGGGGCTGAATGATATCCTGCATGCAACCAAATGTTGCGGCAGGAACCATGTCAAGAAAAAATGAGTCAAGAGCCGTGCGCCAAGCAAACATGCAAAAAGGGCCTTGATATGGAGCGGTGCGGGGTATTGTGTGGGGTAGAGAAATCAGGGGATCGCACCATCTGCAGCTCCGTCTGATTCATAAAGTTTTCCATCGTGAAACTGTCGCCTTCGTTGAAAGCCAGCAGCAGGGAGATCTGGACGGTGTTGGCTTCCAGAACACGCTCCTTTTTGGTGTAGAGCATCAAAATCTCGCCTTTGCACAAGTGGTACACCCAGTCCAGTTTGCGGCCGGTGTGGGCTTGCTGCATTGCAGCCGTGGGTAAAAATCGGTCAGACCCAAATTATGAGAAATAAGAACCTGGTCCAGGTTCGAGTGGAGGCCGAGGAAACGGCGGCACACAGATTGAAATCAGGAAGCACAGCATCTAGACTGACCGCGTAAAAGAGCTCATAGCGTTTGATACAATTGTCCAGGATGGTGGGAATGACCATCTTGAGCTTGGAAGCAAAAGGCCAGGTGGTGGTAGTCAAAACACGCACGTTGAAATCCAGCGGCTTTTCTTCACCGTGGATTTTAACTAACAGCAGATGCAAAGGCAAAGGGATACACCACATGTCGATGAGCAGGTGAGAAAGCCCAAGTGCAGATGTGGTGCCCAAGGACGCACCCATAATGTGTCCACTTTGATCCAGATGCTCCTTGAACTTGGCGTTTGTTTGTTTGTTTGTGGCCATGTCCTGGAACATGCGCTGCAGTTTGTTGGTGTATTCACCACCACAAGCGTCCTGCGACCACCGATCACGTCCAACGTGATTTGAGCAGGCGCATTCGCCCTCTGTTCAACACGGCGAGTGGGTTGCGCGCGGAGATACCTTGAGCTTGGAAAGCATGCTGGCCTCGGCGTCGTCTGATGCCGACTTGTCCTGGATGAGACGGTTGGCCAACATCTTCTTGTAAAACTGCTCAAAAACGTCCTTGTCATCAAGGTACTGTTGGTACGGAATCAAAGAGAACACCAACCCATCATGAGTCGAGTCGCGTTCGCAGCCTCGGCGTGGCTGATTGATGCCCCAAATGCACTAGTGGCGACCCGATCTTGTCCGCTTACGTTAAAAATGACCATGAGCTCGGACAAGAGGTTTTCAAGCACATTTTCGGGATGCTTGGAAGAGTTTTTCAACAGGCTGTCGCAGTATTTGGCGAGCAACTCTGGGGAGCGAGCCAGCTTGGTGGCCTGGGTGACGCTGTTTGAATTGACAAAAGTACGGCAGCCCTTGTCACGGCTCTCGATGAAGCGGGGATTGTCGTTAAAGGCGTTGCGCACAAGCGCGTTGAACTGCTCGTACACCTGCAACAGAGCTTCAACGTATTTCTTACTGTCCTCGCCCGACTATTATCAGCAAGCAACCAGACACAAGTGAGAAATATGCATCGCAGCCCACACTATCATGTCCGCCTGGCGAACATACCATGGAGATTTTGCCCAGGGCATCAATGGCCTCTCGGCCTTTGGCAATAATGTGAGCCTCGAGCTTTTCCAGCAAGACGTTGACGCCGTCCGGCAAGCGGCATAGTAGCACATACAAATGATGCAAATCTATCACTCGGATCAGTGCATGAGCACAACTGGTCAACCCGGCTAAAATGGGCAACGAGAAGGCGAAAAAAGCAAGTGGCACATGCAGAAGGATGCGGTCGGATATCGTTGCTCGACGACTGACCTTCATTGCGCTCCTGTTGCAGATAAGTATCAATCTCGCCGTTGAACAGAGGGATTTGATGCCGGATGAGAGCATCGTTGCACTATTTCCACAGAGCAATGTGAGAACCTACACCTAGGGCAGTTGCGGCGCAAGCGATGAGGGGGGGTCGACAACGCACAGCTTCAGCCAGGGGCTCATTGGTGGAGGCATGAAGATACTGTTGGACACGCTGCTCTTCCTGTTGGACTCGCTTGGTAACAAGCTTGAGGTAGTCGGAAATACTGTTCTCAGCCAAGAATTGCTCTGACTCCTGCTTGTAATACTTGAGAGTGGCCTATCCAAAAAAAAAAAAAAAAAAAAAAAAAAAAAAAAAAAAAAAAAAAAAAAAAAAAAACAATCAACGTGGTCAGGGCCGCGCCACACGCAAATTGAACAAACGTTGGCTTTGACGCTGTGCATGTTGTGCGTTGCATGCTAGAATTACGCACATCAAGGAACGGCTGCTGGAATGAGTTGGCGTAGACCTCGAGGCGCTGCTGCTCGTGTTGACGGGTATCGACGCTGGAGGTGCGGCTGGCAGCGTTGCTGGTGGGGCGCAGGGCAACCATGGCCTCAGCTTGAAGGGAACCTACCAGATGCCATGATGTCAATCAGGATACAGCCGCGTTGCCATGGCACAAAACTGTCGACAACCCTCGGTGGCAGCAGCACCAGTGACGTACACAAGCAATCGACGGCTGAGCGGAGCAGATTGGTGCTCACAGCTTCGCCGTTACGATCGCGCTCAACCATGTCAAGCATCGCCCGGATGAGCTGAAGCAAAACCAGAAGTTTGGGTGAGACATCCAAGGCCAAAGGAGGCGAGTACGGGCAAAGAAGCGTCGTGGGTGGAGAAAAATGCTAACCTTTGGCTCGCACGCCTTGAAAAGATGTTCACGCCACTTGAGCAAAGCCAACTACACGACACGCAGCAGAAGCAAGCGTCAGGTGTGGTGAGCATCACCACTGTGGGCAGGGATGGAAACCCAGCGGGAGGCAGAGGTGGACGTACGCGATCGAGCTCAAACATCTTGTTCTTTTTGTGATCTGGGTTCTCCAGGGCTCGGGCAACGCAGTGACGGTTGATATACATGAAGATGTTGTTCAAGACGCGACGCGAGAAAAGGAAATCTTCCCAGAATTGCCGGTGCTTCTCAAGCAGCTCAACTCCCTCGTACGCCTCCAACTCCTAAATTGATGGCAGCACAGGAGTGATTTGATCAACGAGGAGGGAAAGGCGGCATGAAGAGGCGACACGATGCCTAGGCTATGCGCAGGGCTATACCTTGCGCAAGCTAATGCAACGTTGTTCCAGGTAGTCGGCCACTTTGCGGTACATGTCATGACCCACGATGTGGCTTGGATCACCTGGCAGATCAAGAGTAACGGGGTGAGGAAACACAAAAATGTGGAAACGCGCTTCGTGGCCATGGAGTTACAATGGTTTTTCTATGAAGAAACGACCACAGGGCGTCTACGCACGATGGCTGTTGGATGAAGGTGGGCGGTTGGTAGTGCAGAAGTTGTAAACAGCCCTGCAGTGTGGCAACCAGCGTACGCCGACGGCAAAAAAAAAAAAAGCGGGGGGTGAGTGGTGTAGTGACGGAAAGGATGACAGTAGACCAGATAGGATGCTATCTGTAAATGCATTTTTGCAGCAGGGTTGAGGTGCCGCCGCAGAGAGGACGTACGCATATGCCTCCATGTAGCGTTTATGGTTTAGATTGACCGTGTTGTTGGATGATTGAAAGATGACGTTGACCACTGGCAACAACCCTTCCCAGCACTCTTCAATGGTCTGGGACGGCATTGTGCCGGTGGTGCGGTAGAGATGTGCAACAGCAGACGAGAATACACCTAGGAATTGACGAACCATGCCAGGCAAGGCCCACAGAGCAGAAAGTGGAGAATGAGACGCCACGAGGTGGGAGGAGCTGGCAGATGGTGCCAAGATGCAACATGCAACAAGCTCATGGCCAAAATTAAATCAAAAAAAAGGAGGTGATCAAGCTCGAGGACACACGCAGAGGCTTTGCCAGGGAGAACTCGTTTGCTGAATGCACGCAGCCCAGGCTCCCTTTTGCCACTGGTCGTCGGTTGCGAGCAAGCCATCACAAGCTGGCTGGCGGCGTCCCGAAGTCACACAGTCAAACTTGCAAGCATTTCTCACCTGCTCTTTTTCAACAGCGAGACAGCGCCTGAGCAGTAACAACAGTGGCACCAAGCAGCAGGTACCGCAGCTCCAGCAGCTCCAGTGACACCAGCAGAAGCAGAAGCAGGAGCAGAAGCAGGAGCAGAAGCAGGAGCAGCCCTCTGCCTTGTCGTGTTGTCAATCTCGTCGACTCGTTCGTTGTCGTCGTCGTCGTGAAATGAGACTACTGCTGTTTAGTCACAAACTACACCTCTCACCTACAACAACTTGCCTACCCCACAAGCTTGCTACATTATCATAAAAATATTTTACGACGATAAGTTTCATGGAGTACGTCATAAACCACTGTGCCATATTTTTCCAAGCAGCTTACCTTGAAATTCTTTTGTTGAGTAGCAACAGTAAAAAACACCAGAAGAACAGTAAAGAAGAACACAACAACAACAACAACAAGCACAACAAGCAAGCTTGACCCTGACCCTGGTTTGGCTTGGGCACCAACTTTGGGGATTGGTGTGTCGGCAGAGAGGAAAGGCAAGGGGCACACAATCCACACACCACTTGCTGAGGGATACCGCAAGGTGTCGATCAGATGTCAAGCACGACCAGAGAGAAGATGGATAGAGTGACCTTTCTTCCAAGCCATTCTTGACCAGCTACAATACTCAAGCAGCAAAAAGGGCGCGAAAAGTTTGCTGTCAAGCAAGCGCGTCGACCAAGGCTGGTCCCCGTGGAGACTGACGGAGTCCATCTGACATTCTGACATTGTGTGGCGAAAAAACCGTGTGGCATCTGACAATATAAAAGTTTTGGCTTGCAAGCCAGCCACACCAAGCCGATAACGTTATGCGTACTGTGAGATTTGAACCCTGGTGGACTTCTCTCCTCACACGGGGCAAGGCACAAGACCTCAACGTGCTACAGGACCTTCAACACCTGCACTTTTCTTTCAAACCTTAACTTGACAGGATGGCTGACAAGTAAGTTGGCGCCCCATCTGCTTCCGGCGCTCTGCAAAACTTGTTACAACGTGGTTGAGGCCCGTGGCTCCCTTGGGGCATGGAACGGCAGCGGCAGGCGAGGGCGGAGGAGGCAGTTTGGCTGGAGAACTTTTGGTGTCGAGTGAGGAGATGACTTGTCGTTTGCTTCTCGACACGAAGCTCTCTGTGCCAGGGCTGGTCTTGTCTGTCCTCGCTTGCCGCGAGTTGTTTCCATCGGCTGGCCATGCGCGTGGCGCCGTTCCTGTGTCGAGGCATGAACGTATCCTTGTTTTCTTTTCTTCCGAAAGGAAGCGGGGGCACCCCTGTCTCGACGCGGGTGGTTGGTCCCGTGAGAGGGTTTCCCCGCTGGCGCGCATCCGCCAGGGTTCGCGACTCAGTTGGGGTTGAATCTCGTGCAATGTCTTGATGCTTGCTTGATCAAGCCCTGATCACGTGGATTGCATTCCTGGTTGTGGAATGGCCCTCTCGCGGGATGAATCGCTGCAACCATGCTGGGCTTCAGGCTCTGCTTTCACGCACACACTCCCGTCCTTTGAGCCCGGGCTTTTCAAAGGCTCGGGACTTGAAGGTGCTTCCGGGATGTGAAAGCAACCTGTTGCCATAGCTGGTGAACGCGGGTGCGAGATGCTCTTCTCCAAGAGCATTCTCGTGACCAAGTTGTCGGATGAGTCCTCTGTTGGCTCACTCCGATCTCACGAGTACAACTTTCCCCCGTTGTCCGCCCCCTCTTTTTTTCCACCTGTTTTTGTCTCGTTTAGGACGAAGGGCATTCCTGAGGCTATCCTCAAGCGCCGCAAGCGCGATGAGCGCCTGGCCGCCGAGACCGCCAAGGCTCGCGCTGAGCAGAAGGCCGTCAACAAGGGCAAGCGCAAGGACATCTTCAAGCGCGCTGAGCAGTACGTGAAGGAGTACCGCCGCCAGGAGGCCGATGAGACTCGTCTGCGCCGCCTCGCCAAGAAGTCGGGCTCTTTCTACGTGCCCGCTGAGCCCAAGCTGCTCCTCGTCATTCGCATCCGCGGGTTGGTTTTCGCGGTCTTCTTGACACTGCTCGGCTTTATTTATGCATCTCGAGACTTGATGCACTCGAGTCAAAACATGCTTCGCTCAATGTTGTTCCTAATGTGTTTTCCCACAGTATCAACGGCGTTTCGCCCAAGGTCCGCAAGGTGCTGCAGCTTTTCCGCCTGCTCCAGATCAACAACGCCGTCTTTGTGCGCGTGAACAAGGCCACCATCAACATGCTCCGCATCATCGAGCCCTACGTTGCTTACGGTTACCCCAACCTGAAGACCGTCAAGGAGCTCGTCTACAAGCGTGGCTTTGGCAAGGTTAACCGCAGCCGCATCGCTCTCAGCGACAACAAGATTGTCGAGGAGGCTCTCGGCAGCAAGGGCATCATCTGCGTTGAGGACCTCATCCACGAGATCTACACCGTTGGCCCCAACTTCAAGGCCGCCAGCAACTTCCTCTGGCCCTTCAAGCTGAACAGCCCCCGTGGTGGTCTCGTCAAGAAGGGCAACCACTTCACCGAGGGTGGTGACTTTGGCAACCGCGAGGATGAGATCAACCCCCTGGTCCGCCGCATGAACTAAGTGGAACCAGAAAGAGCAATCGGGCGTGTTGCGCCCATTTGCCGGCTCTACCCGTCCAAATGTCTCTTTCTGCGTGCCATCCACTTGTAATTGACGTCTGGACGCTTCAAAAATCACAAAAGTTTCTCTCTTTCTCCTTTTGTCTCAAGCATTCAAGTCATTGCAAATCAGCGCACGAGTCCCTCCTCTTTGTGACAAGCAAAGGTGGAGATGTAGTGTTTGAACCATGCGTTGCGATATCATCACGCTGTAGCTGAGCACAGATCCTGCCGAACATTTGCAATGACATTGTTAATCTTGAAGGCATATTTGCGCATCAGCGTCGAATTGGTTTTTGCTGACTTCAAAGCGAGTCCGCTGATCAGGCTTGGAGGACACAACAGGATGGCAGGTATGTGTTGTCTCCCGTGTGTGAACACCATGCAGAAGACAACGACCAATCCAGGCGCAGGGCACAACGTCATCGAGCGCGGCTGCGTCTGGACCCCACCATTCAGGTTTGTTCTTTCTTGTGAGAAGTCGTGCTTGTTGACTTCTCACAAGAAAAAATTTACAGTTAATTTGTTTCTGCGCAGAAGTGGATTGTGAATGTGCTCAGTGGCATTTTTTTGGCGTTCGCGCCTTGTTTGAAACAGTGAAAGGCTGTGCGCGTCTTGCCCGTGATGACTATTCCTGCAAACATGGCGCAAGAAGAAAAGGACGTATGGATTGATCTCAATCTTTCCAAGGATCATGCTCGAGAGCACCCACTCGAGAATGCGATTTGTGAGCTTGTTGCGAATGCCCTGGACGCCAGCGAAAAGAAGCCACAATTTCGAGCTGTAGCCGCGAACAAGATCGAGCTGGAGGACCAAGGGCCTGGTTTGTCCCTTGATGCCTGGGTCGTCGGTCGAAGCAGCAAAGCCATGGGCCATTTTGGTCTCGGCCTCAAGGATGCTATGGCAATTCTCATGCGCGAGAAGGTGCAGGTTCAGATTGAATCGAGCAAAGGCAACTACCACTTCAAAGAGAAAAGAGGCCAGACTTTAGTCGAGACCATCCATGTTCAGCAGACCCCCAGCTCGCGTGACATTGGGACCAAGATTACCCTGTCCTTGCAGAACAATGCTGCACAAGAACTTGTGACAGAGGTGCAGACCAAGTTCTTGCGACTGTCCTCAATCTACACCTTCCTGGGCGAGTACGACGGCGTGCAGGTCTTTTCGAAGTCAGATGGCAAGCCTGCTTCTCATACCTCACTGTTTGTCAAAGGCTTTGCCATGACAACGAGCAGTGCCTTTTTCTTCAGCTACAACATCCTTTCACCCACGCAAGAACAGAACGAATGCTGTAATCGTGACCACCATGTGACCTATTTCAAACCTTTTAGAGCTGCTATCATCGCTGCAGTGGAAAATCTTTGGCAGCCGAAATTGGCAGAGGCTTACACCTCGAAATATCGCGACAACAAGGGACATTATGAACTTGCTTGGACCGAGTTCGAAGGACTGGGAATAACTGCACGGCATTCCTATGGCAAGCCTCAAGCATCAACCAACTTGTTATACCGTGCTGCGCCGCCAGTCGCATCAGCCCCACTGCCCGCCGAAAGGTTTTTGGCACAACTTGCTAAGCTGGCGAAGCTTCCGCCTGCATCCACTTCCATCGCGCGCGCCTGCACCTCTGATCGTGCGCATCGCATCCTGGACGATAAGTCTGGACCAGTGACGCTTGTTGAAGTGAATCGTCTCATCAACCATTTCAGTCCCGAAGATGCCGTTCCACCAGACCACAGAAAAGTCGTTGATCGCCTGGTGCGGACGCTTCATGAGGTCGGTGTGCTATTTGCTGCAGGCACAAGCACGGTTTGAATGTACACTCATTAGCGATATTTTTCTTGGGCCAGGATCCTATGCTGAGCGTCGATGAGGTCTATCCCGGGGGCTCTTATGCCAAAGGCACAAGCACGGGTGCACAATCCGATGTGGATTTGCTCGTTGTTTTGAACGACATCCCGACTGAGAACCATTCACGTTGGCTGTACATGGTGCTGACCGAATTGCGCCGCGTTGTGGAGCTGGGCCTGCAAGGTGAGCCATTGAATGTAGCCACACCTTGACTCGGGTGTGGGGCATTGATACGTGGTCACGCTGCAACTTAGGCAACTGTCAAGATGTGAAGGTGACGCGCTTTGCGGTCCAGCTGCGAGTGGACAACGTGAACGTTGACTTGCTTCCCGTCCCCGCAGCCCTATGGCGCTCGACCGACCAACGCATGAAAATCGTGAATAGCGCGGCCCTTGAAGACCGGCGTTGGCTTTCCGTGGCGTTTGCCAAAGAGCAGGTCTGTCTGACATAAGAATCCAACATCATCAGCGTGGAACAATGCATCGTTTGCCTTTTTGTAAGGAACTTCGCCTCATCAGATTGATTTCTTGTCTTTTGGTGATCAACTAGGTGAAGTACGTCAGAGAAAAAAAAGAAACTGCTGGCGTGACCGGCATCATCCGACTCATCAAGCGATGGCTGGCCACCCAAAAATGGCGTTCCAAGCCTCCCTCATTTTTGATCGAGCTCATGGTGTTGGAAGCAAAATCGCGCCTGCCCGGTAAGGCTAGCGCATTCTTGTACCGTGCCCTACTTGCACGCACTTCGTCACGGGGAGTCCCTTGCCCTTGTTTCTGCTGCGAGGATAGAGGCGGATCACTTGGCGTTGCTCAATAAGTTTTGGGAACTCGTAAGGCACCACGAAACGCTTTGTATCATTCACGGTTCAGCGGTGCATGCTGAGATTGCACATGAGCGGCCCTTGGTGGTTGATCCAGCAAATCCGACCAATAACGTGGCAGGCAGCTTCCAATGGGACGAGTTTGTGGGCTTTGCCCGTGAGATACATGCCACTCGGCTGCGTAAGTTTGTCCGGGATCTGAGCTAAGAAAAAGCGCATCCCCAAATGTGTGCCACTCGCGAGTTCTTGACCATGTTTACAATTGATCTTGTCAAGTATCAGCTATGAGAAGATGAACTTGAGTCGTCAAGCCTGTCCAAAGACGGGGCGGGTCGAGTCGCAACGATAATGTCAAGACGAGGAGGGTTCAAGTTTTGTTGTACTATTGTCGGGCGCTTCGCTTCCAGCGCCGAGTGAGACAATACACCTTAAGATACGCTTAACATTACAACCAACAAGAAAAAAAGTTCAAAAGACAGCCATGGCTCTTATCTTGAACGACGCCGCCGCTTCATGGCTTGCTACTACTACCGCGCAGGTCAAGGACTCGCACTAACATCCGACGTTCGCCTTGTGTTTTTTGGTTGCTTGTGCTAATGAGAAGTCTGACAAAATGGAGTCAGATGGGCCGTCGCTGCGCCCGCCGCTGTCCCAGCCCTGATGTCGACTTGCGGAACCGTCATCGCTGGAACGGGCACGGTTTTCACAGGTGCAAGTGGGGCCGTCATCGCCAGCATTCAAAGCGGCGCATTTAGCTTGGCAGCTGGTGGTGGTGGTCTTTTGAGTTCTGGTGGCGGCTGGCTTTGGCGGGCATTGCGCCCAGCCGCGCCCGAGGAGAAGAACCAATGAAACGCCATCTGTGTACTAACTGGTGGTTCATTGCCTGTACGCCGCCTTGCGCTCAGCTTTTGTCGTCCTGCCTGTGCCGGCGCAATTTGCTCTTTCTCTATTTCGGGATTGAGTGACTCTTTGGATCCGGCCACTGTGAAGCCATGCCAGGCGCAGTAGGTTCAATTGATACCCAATCCTCACATTCCGCCTCTTGATGGATGCTCTCTCAAACCTCTTCAAACCGTATCCTGAACACCTGCGCTTCCCGGTAACCCAAAGGTCGCCTCCAAACTTCTTTTTCACCTCGCTCGTCACACTTGGTGAACATCACAAACTTGAGGTGAATTGCTTCAGGGCACTCGCGAGTGCCTGGGCGTGTGGAAATGCCCCGCGTCTCCATGCGCGGCGATTCTGTGCGCTTGCCGCATGAGACGCTGTCAGCCTGATTCATGGTTTCGGACAAAATGTTCTCTGGCCCAGCCCGCAACCTCGCTGAGCTCCTTCTGAATCAAATCGGCTCTCTCGATGAGTGCTGAGAAGCCGCAAAGTCCTCGCGCCCCTCGTGGGTGCGTTGCAATGCACCACGTGCGCTACCTTTTCTTCGCTTGCCTTGGATGTGTGTGAAGCCACACACTGGATACCAACTTCTCGACACTGTAATGAACTCATCGACGACCAGCCGGGGTTTCGCTTGCTCACGGCCGCGGGCAGCCATTTTGAAGAGAGATGCTTTGCTCAGTCGAGCCTAACCGTCTACAAGAATCGTACAGGATATCCATCTCTGGCATCGTGTTGTATGGTGTGAGACTCCTCGATCGGCGCTTACGTTGACTCCGAAAAGTCCTCTGGCACCGCCTTCAGCCTAACGTGTCGTTGTCTGCATGGCGTTCTTGGCACCTGTCGCACCCTTTTGCCGACATCCCGTTTGCCGACATTTCATTTGCCTCGGATACACAACCCTTACGGGCAGGCTGGACAAGGGTTCATAACCCATACGGACACGCCGGCGCCTTTGGCCAGCGCGCTCTTGCACGTGAGTATGGCTCGCTCCTAACATGGCGAGGGCTCGTCATACCAGTGGGTTGGCCTTCTTGCCAGACTATGTGGTTCGAAACTTTTCTATTGTCTCTTAGCTCAATCGAAACCAGCCTGGCTTTGTTCTCGGATCGGGTGCGCCTCGCACACGCCTCGAGCTCGAACCAAAGGCTTGATTAACACGTTCTCTCGATTCATCATATCCCATGCCCACCACACATCGAGGTGTGTCTTCTTGAATGGCAAAGACTAGGGTTCTTCAGAACTCGTATGGCTGAGGGTAGTGTCGACTTGATTCAATGCACATGTTCACAGACGGTCTGTATCAAGGCTGCTCAACTTTCGCCGCCGCTCACCATGCCCACGACAACGTGAAAGAACTTGAATTTTATTGCTTGGAAGTTAAAAATAATTATTTTTTTCTTTTTTTTTCCATGTCAGCCGCTCCGCGGAACTGTTGTTGATCCATGTTTCTCCTGATCCTGATGCGACGCATCGATGCGGTATGGGTCCAAGTCCACCTGGGTCCCGTTCACTTTTCTCCTCCACCTCCCAGACTAGACAGGTTTACTCAAATTTCGAGAGCATGTTCAAACTCTTCTCTCTTGTTCTTCGAATACCAACCGCAGACCGTAAATCGATCGCGACCGCAATGAAAGATGCATTTTGGAGAAAGACCGGCATTTTTGTCTCGATCAAATCCACACAGATTTTACAGCGCTGGAAAGGCGCAAGGCTGCTCTTTTGCCCCCTCTTTCAACATGACAGTGTTCGAGCTTCATTGTTCCCATTGTAACTTTCAATTGTTGTGTCAATTCACTGTCGCATTATATGCTGCTGAGAGGTTTAAAGGAAGCAAACAGTCGAGGCACAAAAAAAGGGCACGTAACAGACGATGGCACAGAAAAGAGGCCTTGGACAAGCCGACAAGCCGAGCACACACTCATGATGATGAAAAGGCGAAACCGCAAAAAAAACAACAACAACAAAAACAAGAACACCCGGGTCACGCCGGGTCGCGAACCTAGCATGAGTGCACTCCAGCACAAAATGGAAAAAGATAAGCAGAATGGTGTCATCGTGTGAATAGTCAGATGCACAAGGACGAAGTTCCGATGTGGAACTTGAGAACAAGTCTTGTTTACAACGCGGTGTCTTCAAAGGCTCCAGAGGCCGACAAATGCTCGATCCACTGTGTCACATCGGTGGCCGCAGCATCCAAAGCCATCGAGTCGACTGGATACTCCTCGCGTTCATTCATCGGCGCTACCTCGCCGTAGAGCGGCTCCGCCGACTCTTGCAGTTCCACGTTGGCATAAACGACATCGGACGCGCGCGGCTGGTCGTAGACGGTGGAGCTTTCGGTTCCCTGAGCGGCCGGCTCACCATGTGGGTTGGAAACCCTCAAATGGTCCCGATCGTTTCCAACCATGCTGGCCGATGTGATGGCTATTGGTGCATGGTCCTCATACGCCGGTAGCGTCTCGCGAACACCCGAACCGGGGCTCGCAGCTTTGGCGTGGTCGTGGGTAGAAGCATAGTGCATGGTGGTGACAAACTCGGCAATGGGTTTGTCCTCGGGTGCGCGGACAAGATCATGTCGGCGGAGTCGTCCAGCAATCCAAGCAACATAAGCTAGTGCCTCGCATGACAATCGGAGCTGAACCGGTGCCTGCAGCATGGCCCGTCGTTGCTCCAGCAGTCGAATCAAGACCCGCGCCGGATCCACACGTCCCGTATCCAAACCCATACTGACGCAAACAAGGGTGTGCAGCAGGATGCCCGATAGCCCGGCCCCGACATCATCGTGCACAAGCAGTGGCCCTGCGCCGCTGGCATCCCGCTGTAGCTCGCAACTGAGCGCAAAGCGCGCCAACGTGGGTGCTAATACTTTAGCCGGCTCGCAGTTCAGGAGCTGTAGCTGGTGTACAACATGGTTCCTCCCGTCCGCGTGCGCCACGCGAAACGCTCGAGTGCACCACGCATCTGGCTCCTTGATGTCTTGCGATAGGAGCGTGACTGTGTACCCCTCGCCCAGCAGCATCGGTTTGTGAAGCCGCTCCGGCCAATACTGGTTGCGGGCATCCTCCATCATGGTGGCCACAACCGCCACTCGGTGCCGCAGCACCGCGCACCAGAAAGAACGGATGGTGGCCGGCATGGGTGTCTGCGCACAAATGTATTGCTCCTCATCCTGATAGCCTGCCACCCAGTTGGCATTGATGTACGCCACACCATGTTCTGGCTCTGCTACCACCAAATTATGATCGTAGGGTAGCACATCGGCATAGCGATTACGACTGGCCAACGCCGGGGCTGAGGCCACTGTGACCCTTGCGTCGGCTGCCAAATCCTCAGCTTGCCTGAACATGGCAGTCATGCCCTTGGCCGAATCTTCGCAAAGTCGTTCTACCTCCTTCTGCACGTCGGCAAATGTCCATAGCGTGCCCATCGCAAAGCCATCGGTTGCCTCCAAATTGGCCAGGTCCAAAACGTACGGAGCTGCCGCCGGTGATAAGGGATTGACCACGGGCTCCGGTTCGGGTACCGCGGGTGCCGCGAAGGTGGTGAGGGTAAGATGATGGGACCGCGGATTGCCATCTAATGACTGCAAGCGAAGATCGCGCCTCATGCCAGTGGACATGACACGTAGTCGCTCCGCGGCTGCCTCACCGCCCTTCACGGAAATTGCTGATGCCTCGTTGACCGGGGATGTGGACCTGGTCGACTCCAAAGACGCCGGCGGGCCATCTTGCAAAGGCGTCGGTAACATGGCTGCCGGCTCACCGAACGCTAGTTCACCGCGAGAATGTTCCGCACGCATGTCCACTCGTGTTTCCGTGAGCGTCACGTCCGTCGCTGTTGAATTGTACAGGTCCTGCTGCTGCAGAAACAACGCGTTTGGATGCCGGAGACCGAACGAGTCTGCGGGGCGATCCAGGGTCGACATCTGCAGATCACCCAGGCCGTCGTGGCCCGGCTTGACGCTGACACTATCCCGGCGACGCCGCAGCAGCATGAACACGAGCAAGAGAATAAGAAAGAGCAAAAGCAACGGTACAGCAATGATGGCGATCAGCTCAGCACTGGACAGAGCGCTGTCCGACGAGCTACTGCCAAGCTGGTCACCCGCCACAGTCGTTGTCGTCGCCAAAGGCTGGGGCTCATACATGATGACAACGCCATTGGTGGACCCCGCTGCCGTGCGAGCCCGTACAAAGCACGAAAAGGCGTAGTTGGGACTGAGCGCATCCACAACAACCTCCAGACTTGATCCGTTGTACACGATCACACGTCCAGCCAATGGCGTAATCTCGGAAGCTGCAGCACGGCGATTCAGACTGCCATCCTCCGCAGTCGTCGTCTCAAATCGCTCTGTCGCCTGCAACACGAGTTCGTACATTGTAATGACACCATTGCTGGGAGTGGGACGGCCCCACGCAAAACGTGCGGCCGTTTGGTTCAATTGCTGCGCAAGCAGAGAGCGCACCGGCGCCGGCGCGCTCTCGGGTGTTTCGACAGTGTACCACGCAGACACAAAGGCATCACCCAACAAAACTCTGTACTCGTAGCGAGTTGCAGCTCGCACATCGGTGTCAACGTATGTGTGAGCCTGCCCGGCAAATACCGTCACAATGCTCGTGTTGCACGAGCGCGTTGCAGGGTAGTCCAGACCGCAGCTGACGGCCGCACGCCGCTGCACCTGGGCTCCAGCGGTGATACCCAAAGAATCAAAAGCAACTTCCCAATCCAGGGCCACCATGGTCGCGCCGAGAGCTCGCAGCAAGGGGCGCACATGGACATGCACCACACCTGCTGCGCTTCGTGCAGGAACGCCTTGGTCATGTACCAAGTAGGTCATCTCTGCTCGGTCGTTCACCAAGTCCTCGAGGGGACCACCCGTGTAGTACAGGCTGCCGGAGGTATCCAGTGTGAAGTGAGATGATGACGACGAGTTGAGGACAAACCGCAAAGCCGCGTTCAATCCAGCATCGGCATCCTGGGCCGTGAGCTTCAAAACAAGGTCATTCGGCTGCAGCACGTTGCTCACGTCCACTTCAGCAAACGGCGTCGTGACAACGGGGGCGTGATCATTCACGTCCTTGATCCTCACTGTGACGGTCACTTCTGTGGCCAGCGGGGGAACACCCTGATCAACCGCGCGCACTCGCAGCATGTATTCCGCCTCAGCCTCGCGATCAAAGCGTGATGTTGTTGATCGGATCAGCCCAGAATTTGCATCAATGGAGAAGAGTCCGGCCGCGTTGGCGACTAGGCTAAAACGGATGGTAGATGCTGGTGTAGCTGGCGCATCAGCGTCCGTCGCAGCAACCTGAACGCATTCGATGGGTCCCAGGTCGAGCACCAGACTGGGATTGCCAGCCACCTCAGAAATGCCGCAGCTATAACTCGTTTTCGTGAAAATGGGGACGTTGTCGTTCACGTCCGCAACTGTGACGTACAGCAAGACGGATGAACTGAGGGATGGACTACCCCCGTCCGTCACGCTCAGCAAGAGCTCGTAGGCATTGAACGTCTCGTAATCCAAGCCGCCCGGACCCAAGCTGACTTCTCCCGTGGTGGCATCGACCACAAATGGGTGCGCTCTACCTCTGGTTGTATTGGGGGCCAAGGCAAAAGACAAAGCGGCATTAACACCCGTGTCGGCATCAGTTGCCTGCACCACCGCACAGCGTGAGCCCACCAGCGCGTTTTCGGTCAAAGTACATTGGTAAAGGGCAGCCTGGGTCTGGGGAGCATTGTCGTTGACATCCTGCACGTATACCGTCACGCGAGCAAAGGTGCTGAGTGGGGACGTGCCCAAGTCTGAAACCTGCACGTCCAACGCATAGACACTTTGGCGCTCGCGATCAAGTGCGCGTGCAACCGTCAAAGTGCCATTGGCCCCCATCCTGAAGCGGCCTCCGAAATCATCCACCAGAGCAAATGTGAGACGCCCATTGTCCCCTGCGTCCGCGTCTTGCGCCACAAGGGACACACAGGCACTCTCAGTGGCCGTGTTTTCGGGCAGCTGGCACGCGTATCCGGCACTGGGACGGTTTATAAGCTCTGGTACGTTGTCATTCTCGTCTGTCACGGTCACATCGTAGGTGGCATTGGCGCACAACACTGGCAGCCCGCCGTCGCAGGCCTCCACAGTCACGGCAAGCCGGTCCAGCGCCTCACGATCCAAGAGGGAACGCAGAATCAACTGGCCTGTGCGCGCATCAACACGAAAGTGGTCTGCAGTGGCCGCCGCGAGGCGATACGAAATGTTGCTGTGCGCTGTGCCGGGCGCGTCGGAATCCGTGACTCTTACCACTGCGCACCTGGTGCCGAGAGCGGCACTCTCCGACAACACGCACACCGGGTTTGGCGAAGCAAAAACGGGCGCGTTGTCATTCACATCTATGACATTAACTGCGACCGACGCGCGACCGCTGAGTCGCGGCTGGCCATGGTCCGTAGCCACCAGCGTCAAGGTCAGGAAGGCTTCGGTCTCAAAGTCGAGCAAGCGCTGCAAGGTCAAAACACCCGTTTCGTTATCCACGGAGAACATGGTGGCACTTTCGCCCTCCAAGCTGAAGGTAAGCTGACTGGCTGGGCTACCCGCCAAGTCGCCGTCCTCAAACAACGGTGTGGGGAGGACACAGCTCGTGCCCAACAAAGCATCTTCTCGCATTGAACAACTCAGGTTTGTTCGCAGGGGGGCTGGTGCCAGGTCATTGACGTCTAGCACGGTGACCGTGACACGTGTAGTGGTTGCCAGCTGCGGCGATCCTGCGTCTCGAGCTTCGACCTCAAGCACGTAGCTATCTCGCGTCTCACGATCCAGAGTGCCGCTCAAGCGCACCTCACCCGAGCTGGCATTGACGGTAAACGTATCGCCGAAAGAGGTAACCAGGCTGTATGATACGCGTGCCTCAGGCATCGCGTCTGCGTCGACCGCTCGAACGGCGGTGCACAGCGCGCCCACATCAGCATCCTCCTGCAGTTGGCACGAGTATGCAATGTCATCAAATACGGGTGCATTATCGTTACGATCCACGACGCGCAAGGTCACTGGAACAATCGTGTGCAAGCCAAAGCCATCGGACACGTTGACAATCGCATCGAGGGTGGCATCAATCTCGCGGTCGATCCTAGTACCCGTCGTTCGCAAGACGCCCGTCAGCGCGTCAACGGCCAACATTGGGCGCCCCTGGCCATCACGCGGCTCTTCTACCAAGGCAAAGGCGAGTTGTCCTGCAGGCCCTGCCGCATCGTCTGCGTCTTGGCAGTTTGACAATATCGCACAGGTGAGGTTGGCTTCGTGCTCAGCTACCGCACAGCTATATGGTTGCTCCACGCAAAGGGGGGCGTTGTCATTGCGGTCCCGCAGGCGCACCGTCAGCACGGCCCGCGCACTCGGTGCATCTGAGTTGCTGACATTACGCGGGTTGCTCGCAATAACAGTCAGGTTATACGTCGCTTGTGCTTCGCGATCCAGTTGTTTCATGCCTGCGTCATTGCCACCCTGGGTTTGACGCGTAGTGTTCGTGTAAACGATGCCCGAGTCGGGCTCGATCCAAAAAAGCCCGTCAAATGTCGAGTCGAGAGAGTACTCAATCACCGCATGCCATCCCACGTCATCATCGGTTGCAGCAACGGCGGGACAAGCTTGCTGTTGTCCAACAGGCTCCCGCCCGTTTGCCTCCCAGAGAGAACACGATGGCACGGCTGAAAACTTTGGACCGTTATCATTGGCATCGTCCACGGTCAAGATCAGGGTGGCATATGCCCAGCGGGTCGGCATGCCCAAATCATGAACGCTCACGTTGAGCGTGTACTCGGCCTGCGTCTCACGGTCAAGCGTCCGTGTCAAACGAACTTTGCCTGACTCGGCATCCACAACAGCACCAGCAGCGCTAGAGGCAGCGTCCGAGACAAGCCCGTAGCGCAGCGCATTGTCAGGTGCGTTGGCATCGGCATCTGTTGCCGAGAGGCTTGCGCAGGAGGCGTTGACCTCGTTTTCCGTCACTGTGCAATCAAACACGTGGCGTGTAAATTCCGGCGCATTATCATTCACGGGCGTTATCGTAACGAACAACAGAGCGGTGCTTGATAAGGCTGGAACGCCGGCGTCTGTCACTGTCACGCTCACCGCCACGCGATTGGTGGTTTCAAAGTCCAGCACGGCTCCCGATTGTAGTGTGATGAAACCCATCGTGTCGGTTGCAAAGCGAGTATCATTGACCAGCCACGTGAGACGCGCATTCTCCCCCACGTCCAAATCAGTGGCCTCCACCTGCACGCAGCTTTGAACTGGCAGGCTTCCGCCAGTGCCATCCGTTTCGGCCAGGGCGCAGGAGAATGGGCCCGATGCAAGTATGGGCGCGTTGTCGTTCACATCTTCGACGAGCACCTGTAGGGCGTGGTCTGTCCAACGCGGCGGCGACCCATGGTCGCGGGCCCGCACGACCAATTCGTAGGCATCGCGTGCTTCACGGTCCAATGGCGATGCCACAAACAGCTGACCGGTTTGCGCATCGAGAGTAAAGCTCTCTGCTCCATTGCCTGGCAGCAGACTGTAGTGCAGCAAAGCGTTGGATCCCAGGTCGGCATCAGTCGCGACCACCTGGAAAACGGGGGTTGGCCCGACGGTGGCCGCCTCCGACACATGGACGCTGGGGCTTGATGTAAAAACTGGTGCGTGCGTGTTGGAGTCTAGGATGGAAATAAGAAGGTTGGTTAGGCTGGAGCGTGGGGGTGAGCCGCGGTCCGTGGCCGTTACGTTCAGACGATAAACAGCTCGCTCGTCGCGGTTGAGCACGCCCGTTGCCGCAACAGTGACGGCACCCAGGCGGTCAATGGTAAAGTCGGTTGCACCGGTCCCGGTGAGCGTGTAATCGATGGCAGCTCGCGGGGTACCGGGCTCGTCGCCATCCGAGGCGTTGACCAGCACGCAGAGCGTATTGGCCGTGGCATTCTCAAAGACACTGCAGATATAGCTAGGCTGCCCGAAAGCGGGAGCCAAGTCATTGACATCCTCGACGACCAGCGACACGGCCGTGCGGTTGATCTGGTGCACGCCATCGGTAACAGCAACATCGAAGGTGGTGACTGGGGTCGATTCAAAGTCATAGGATGCGGTAGTAGCAAGCGAGCCATTGGGCGCCACGCTGACTCCGCTCAGCGCAACAAAGGTCAGAGCATCTCCATCAGCATCGCTGGCGACCAACGTGCACGGAAGCCACGTGTGTACCGGTCGATTCTCCTGCACCGTACAGGCGCCCACGAGCGTCAATACGGGGGCATTATCGTTCTCGTTCACCACTTCAATCTCAATGGTCACGTTGCTGCGTTGTGCCGGCACACCACCGTCGGTGGCTGTCAGGACTAGACGTAAGCGGTGGATGGCTTCGTAGTCAAGCACTGTCTGCAGACGAAGGTCACCAGTGACAACATCAACTGCGACCAGGCTTTCCCCATTCGCGAGAGCCCAGCGTCCCGTGGTTGCGGAGAGCACCTCAGTGGTCACCGAGAACCGCACGCGCGAATTGGCCGAGCCAGCAGCATCGGCATCGGTTGCCATGACTTGCAGAGCGATTGGCGCGGCCAGTGCGTTGTTTTCCGACACCAGCAAGCTCGTAGAGTTGACGACGAGAACGGGCGCGTTATCATTCAGATCCAACACCTGCACACGCACCGGTACAGTGCTGTACAAAGGCGGTGTACCGGCATCCGTTGCGCGCACAGTGAACTCGAAGCTCTGTTGCGTCTCGTAATCAAGGCTTGCATTCACGCGCAGTCGACCCGTGGTGGCATCAATGGAAAAAGCTGTCAAGTTGTCGGGCAGCAAGCTGTATGACACGGTGCCATTGGCGCCCGCGTCAGGATCAAACGCCACCAGCTGCTCGATGGTTTCTCCAATCGCCTCATTCTCGGGCACAGCCACGTCGTAGAAGGACGCTTCAAAGCTAGGGATACGATCGTTTATATCCAAGACTTCGATCTGAATGGTTGAGGTGCTCGATAGAATCTTGCCATCAGTCGAGGGCACCGTGTTTTGGGCGGTCACAACCAAGGTATGATTTGCTGTTGCCTCGCGATCTAGCCCTTGTGCCAGCAGCAGGCCTGTGCTTGCATTCAGGGCGAAGAGTTTGCTTGCGGGGCTCGCCGTCAGGCTGAAGGTGGTCGCCTGGAATGCCGGAGAGACATCGGCGTCGGTGGCGACCACGTACCCAACGGGCTGCCAGTCAGTGCCCCCGCGCTCAAGGATTTGCCACGCGTACTCTTGTTGAGTAAAGATGGGGCTTGCATCGTTCGCATCTTGGATCAGAATGGTCAGCATGACATCCACATAACTGGTGGATAGGCTTAGCTCTGTGGCGCGCACGAGAAGTTGCACCACGTTGGGCCCAAGCTCAAAATCCAAAGCAGCGCGGATGAAAATGCGCCCACTCTCGGGATCAATCGCAAAGCGAGGGTCTGTGCTATTGCGGAGGCTAAAGCGTAGTGTGCCCGCTGGGCCGACGTCAGCGTCAATCACGGGCACGGTGGTGACCGTGTCATTGACGCTCAACGACTCCGAAACGTTGGCAGTGCTTGAAAACCCGGCAGCCAAGACCGGTGCATTATCGTTCACGTCCTTGACAAAAATTCGTACTTGCAGGGCTGGCCCAAACAGCAAGGTTCCATTCTGTGCCCGCTCTGCCGCCACAATCCAGAGGCCGAGATATTGTCCGGCCTCTGCATCCAGGGGCGCCAGAAGGTCCAACGAGCCGGACGTTGCATTGAGAGTGATGTTCTCCGTGCCTGGGGTGGCCTGAAGAATGGCGTACACAATCTCGCCTTTGCCATCCGGGTCATAAGCTTGCACCTGGCTCAGGTGTACGGGTGCAAGATTCTCCGATACGTTGACTTGAATCACGCTGGGCGCAAAGTAGGGGCGAACATCATTCAGATCCTCAATCTCAATATGGACCATGAGGCGTGACTCGTGGAATGGCGTTGCATTGTCTCGCGCTATGATTTCCAAGGTATAGCTCGAGACGTTAAGGCGCTCAAAGTCCAGATCATCACGGACAACTAGCGTCGCCGTCGTCGCGGAGAATGCAAAGTGCTGAGCCGCCACATCCATGCCCTCGATTGCATACGTGATGCGACCTGCAGCACCCGCATCGGGATCCACTGCGGTAGCGTTGATCAGCACCTGCCCCACAGCAACGGATTCGTTCAAGCGCAGGCTGACTGAGCCAAGGCCCCCAGCCGGCGCGTCAAGAAAGTGCAAAAACCGAGGGGCATTGTCGTTGACATCCTGGACAGTGATGACGACGCTCGTGGTGGTGATGCGCGGGGGGCTGGCCCCGTCTTGCGCCAGTACGGAGACGGAATATTGCGCGACACGTTCACGATCCAGGCCCCTGGTCGGCCGGAGCACCCCAGTCTCGTCGATGACCCAGTCAACGACAGTGTCGGGCTGTATCTTGTAGCTCACCCGTCCGTGGGGGCCTGGGTCCGCATCGGTCGCGGCGACGGCCAAGGCAACCTGCGTCGGATCGGCGGCCTCGTTCACCTGAAAGTCGTAAAGAGATTGCGCAAAGACGGGCGCGAAATCATTTCGGCACCACAAGTACGGGGTTGTGGCCTCGCCGACGAGGGCGGGGTTGAAGCCGTTGACAAAGTGCGTCAAATTGATGCCAGCCGCAGCATCACGGAGGGGTAGGTTGATAGGGTTGGGAAACATGAGGGGGGAAGAGCGCAAGCCCACCCGCGCGTGCGTTCGCACCCCGTTGTAAGCTGCATTGTAAGTCTGCAAGACGGAGACACCAAAGGTGGCACGGAAATCTGCTCTTAGGGCCACGCGAGCCACTGTGGTGTTGCTGGGTACGACAATAGGAAACACGCCGCCAAAGGGGTGCATCGTGGGGGTCAAGGCCTGATCACCAACTCGCGCAAGACCAGCTACATCGTTGTCATCATCCCCACCCATCGAGTTCACAACATATGCATTGCTCAGCGCATTGGTGAAGTTGGGCCACGAGGCAGAAAAGGCGAGGAAGAGATGGCGGTCCGCAAAGGGCTTGTCTCCTTCCAGCCGCACGGTGAGTTCGCAATCGTTATCCAGGTAGTGGGGCGCCTCCAGCTCCAGAGTTGAAAAGTAGACGGGTGGCTGCACAGCCAGGTCTCGGAGCGCGTTGAGGTCCGCGAGTGTGACGCGACCATCGCGGTCAACGTCCAGCTCTGGCTCGTAGACGCTTGCCAAGACAGCCGGCGACTCGGGCAGGCGAAAATTGTAACTGGCGTGCTCCAGGTATAGGGCCAGCAAGTCCACGTCTGCGTCACTTTTGCGACAGTCCCCGTTGACGTCCCCACGCTCGCGCGCACCACCTGTGCAGTTGGTACATGGCAGCGTAGCATTTGCAGCACACACTGGCCGGCCCTGATCCATATCCGTGGCATTGGCCGAGGGCACATCGGTTGTGGTCAAGCTGTCAGAGGTCACTGTGCCGGTACCGGTACGACGTCGGCGGGCGCCCGTCGTGTCCGAAACATCCGCAGTGAAAGCACCCGCCACGATGGTGCGCGGCGTTGGTGAGCCAAGAGGTGCACCTTCAGTTGAAGTCGCGCGCTGCACAGTGCCGCCAAAGGTTATGTCACGCGTGGACGTGGGAAAGACGGTGATTTCAGCCACGCGGAGCAACCCAGCGGCGGATGCGTCTACGTTCATAGGGTTGAGGACCTGGAGGTCAAGATCAAGGCGTCCGGTACTGGGCACTGCGATGGTTCCTTGGAAGCCAGGACCGATGGCGGTGCCAACGACCTGCATGCGCTGGCTGTTGTATGTCAAGGTTATTGTCAAGTTGCCCAAAGATGCCCCACCAACGGCCACCCAAACAGGCACCACCTTGTTCTGTTGTTTGCGAAGGTTTTGGAGATAGTGTCCAGTCACGTCTCCAAGATCCACGTCGCCTTGTGCAGGCTGCAGATTGACACTTACGCGAAGGTCCCGTGACAAAGCCGCTGATGTCGGGCCGCCCGTGGGTACACCACGTGCTTGCAGCAGCACGGCATTGGTGGGGTCCACATTGAACATTGGCGCACACGTGCCTGTACTGGAGTTGATGGCCAAGGCTGTGGGATTGGAGCTGAAGAATTCCAGCAGTCCAAGATAAGCGCCATCATTTGCGCGTGTCACGTCAACTAATTGCCACCCGTTGCCCAAGGTTACGTTGACGGATGCCAAGGCCGAAGAGCGCCCGCGCTGTCCAGCCACGACGGCGCTACTGTCCCCAACCATAAAGGCGTCAATGCTAGTGAGTTGGGTTGAATCCTCACTCACTTCAAGCTGCGCGACATCGGCCGACTGCGACGTGGCCTCGGCAAAGGTGGCTGCAAAGCGCAAGCTGGAGGCAGCTCGGGGTGTGATGCGCCAGCGCTCGGTACCCAGCGGTTGCAACTCGACCGCCGTCGAAGCGTTGGTGCCGTTTGCAAAGGTAATGGAAAGATGCGTCTCTGGATTTCGCGTCACGTCAAGGAGCTGGCCATTGGACAACTTGAGCCAGATGCTGAGTTCGGCCTCGAGGTATCGGCCCAAAGGAGCCAGCCGTTGCAACACGCCCACCGGAAGGTTCGAGGACCCCGGGAAGGCCGGGTAAGGCCGAAGACGCACCTCCAGCGCGGTCGGAGTGACCACACTCAGCTGACTGGTGGCATTGCCAGCAAGATCCAAAAAGTCAACGCCAAGCGTAAAATTTCCTGCTGTTGCTTCCTGGATCACGTACAATTCAGCCTGTGCTTCCGTTTCGTTGAGACGCAGAGCCACACCCGAGGCAGGGTCGAGCGTGTACTGCGTCTGGCGATCCCAGGTCATTATTTTTGCTGTTCCCGACGACGAATAATGGGCCCCCACCGAAACGGTAATGGATGTCGGCACCCCAGCACGGTTTGCAGCGGAATTGGGGTACGCCAGGGCAGCCCCAGAGAGATTCAGCACTGTTTCAAAAGGCTCCAAGTACACGTCCACGTCAGGGGCCGCCGTGAGTGAGATCTCACAGCGGGTTAGAGATGCGTTGACAAAGTTGCCGCTGCCCACGCTCCGGGGCAGGACCTTGGAGCCGTTGATCAGTTCAATGTAGTCGCGGCCCAGGTTGGCGTAGGCCAGGCCCGGGGCATGCAGTGGCAAAATATCGGCGCTGCCATCAGCATAGACCAGCTCAGACTGTAAAAGGCCGGAACGATCGGCCAGGTCTTCCACGCGACGCTGGCGCAGGCTAGCCCGAACGGTCGTGGCCGTTGCTTCCACATCAAGGCCTGTGATCAGACGTGTCTTGAGAGCCACCGCCACAACCGGACCCTCACGCGTGACTTCCAAACTGAGGCGACTGCCATGTACTGAGACATCGATCAAATGGCGTGCCAGCGTAGCCTTTTGCACAACCATGCGGCCATCAGGTTCCACCGCAAGGACTGAGGGTTGGCTCACGGTCAGGTGCGGTGCCACAAGATTTGTCACGTCCAGAAACACGGCCGACTCAGTGTTGCCACGATCAAAGCGGGCCACCGCCTCGAGCTGGCTGCTTTGATACAGCGTTTCATTGCAGCTGGGTGTCACCGTGCCCGCAACAGCCCGCAACTGGGTGCGAGAGGCACTGAGTTGCACCTGACTGGCTGCAAACACACTTACCGTGGCTGTGGATTGCACAGCTCCATAGATCACGAGAATGCTGGTGGCGGCACTGCCACCCACTTCCTGCCCGTCAAAATAGAGGGCACTGCAGTTGGACGTCACCTGAATATAGTCAATGTCGCTGCTACAACTAGCTCCCACGGGCGCTCGAAGAGTTGTCAAGAGGCCAGATGAGCTGCGCAAGTGCAAGTTGAGTTCAACGCGTGGTGATGTGTTTGGTAGCAGAGTTTCGGTATTAGTGAGATCGTAGGTATCGGGCACGGCTGCCACAGCTATTGTGGCGTGCGCCTGCAGCCTGATCGCCGCTTGCGAGGCCTCAAAGTACGTATCAGTCACAAATCCCATGGGATCGGGCAGATCTTGTAGCAGCGCCTCATTGTCACTCATGGTTCCAGAGCAGTTGAGACTGATGGTACTGCCCGCCAGTGCATCAAATTTGCCGGCCATGAGTTGTAAATCGGCAATTAGGAAGGGCGAGCCGGTGGGGGCCTCGTCGAAGAAGCCGTCAGTGTTAAGCGATGAGATGGCAAAGCCGTAGCCGTTATCGATGACGTTGGTGCTTGGCAAAATGTCTGCCGATGTCTCCGCAAAAACCAGAGGCCCGCTGGTCGGCAGGGCGCAAGACATGATCAGATTCTGCACATTGCGGTCTGTGGCCACGTACACCTGCACGCGCACCGTCTCGTCAGGACTGATGGCATGTGCAGGCAGCTGCACAAAGATACGATTGGTGGCAGCCGGAAGCGGGCGTGTGTGCAGCGTCACGTTGGTCACTTCTACAAGAGAACCAGACTCCGTCAGACCGCCGCGCACGGGAAGAGTCACGTCGGGCCCGCCTGCAGTCAGGCTGTCGAGCCAGGCGGAGGGTACCGTCGCAGCCATGAAACACGAACCCGCGCTGCTGGTGGTTTGGCAGGCTACAAACAACGTTGAAGTTTGACCAGCAGCAGTCACCTCGAGCGAGACGTTGCGAGCGATGGCCACGTCGGAGTTCGTGTCCGTGCGAGTTACCTGGGCATGGACTCGGATCACCGGGCGCTCGGCCCAAATGTCGCTGTCCAACACCACAAAGCGCACGCCTGCCGACCACAACGTCGTACTGACATTCTCAACACTGCTCGACGATGCTTCCAAAGTCAAAATTTCGCGCTCCTGAACGCCGCCATAGCTTGCATCGAGGGCGACAGTCGTCGCGCGGTCCGATAGAGTCGAGGTGGAGAGCTGGCGCACAACGGCCGGGGGCGATCCGGGCGCCCATGTGGAGCCGTTGCGAAGTACCACACCATCGACGCTTGCCAGGTGCGGCACGGGTGCAGCACCAGATACGACGGACAGGACGCGGCTCGCGGTGAGGTTTCCACCATCGCGCACAAGCACGCGAATTTGCGTCAACGGAAGGGGATTGCTCTGAATCTTGTCAACGATCAGCGCACCGCCCTTGGCATCAATGCGCAGCGGTGTGTCAAGCGCCCCCTCGAGGTCAAAAGTAAGCGCACTCTCGACCTCATCAGCATCGCTAGCCGTAATTTCTGCGACAACGGTGCCTACTGCATCAAACAAATCGAGCACCACGATTGAAGGGACCTGATCGAGCTGTGGGGCATTGTCGTTACGGTCCTGGACCAGGATGGTCAGGTTGAAAGGAAGTCCCGCTCGACCCCCACCGTCTCGACCGATCAGCATGACCTCAAAGCGATGTGGATCAGTTTCATAGTCCAGGCCCTGGGTCACCACCACGCTGCCCGTGGCAGCATTGACCTCGATCGCAAGACCTGGCGGAGTCACGCTTAGAAGTTCGTAAGCCACATCCCCTAGCTCGGCACTGTCTGCATCCGTGTAGTTGAGGAACCAAATCTCGCCGATTAGGGAAGACTCGACCACTTTCACTTCGCCAACGTAGGTGTCTGCGCTTGGCACGTTGTCGTTAATGTCCAAGATTTCGAGTTCAAAGCTGGCGTTTGCTGTCGCCGCATTAAATGGCGGGATTGTGTCAGTTGCCGTGACCGTGAGCTGCACGGACTTGTAGGCCTCGTAGTCAACAGCGGCCACAAGGTGTATCTCACCATCCAGGAGCACAAAACTATCGGCCAATGAGACAGGGCTAACGTGCAGCTCCAGGGACACGCGACCCCCAGCGGCGGGCGGATCAGCATCTGCAGCCTCCACTGTTGCAATCACGCCGCTAGAAATGTTCTCGGCCACTGTCGTCTGGTTCTGGTACGCACCAACTAGGCGCGGGGCTTCGTCGTTCACATTGGTCACGCGCACGGTCATGGATACAGGTCGAGTTTGCGGTGGTGTGCCCCGATCTGATAAGACAAGCTCGAGGTCATATTCTGTAATGTTTTCGTAGTCGAGTGCACCCGCAACGCGCAATTGTGTCCCGCTGACGACCTCAAAAGGCAAGGCCGAGTCAACAAGAGTAAAGAAATAGGCCGGCGCCCCGTTCACAGCCGGTGTGTCCCGGTCTGTGGCTGACAGAGCTAGGACCAGTGTGTCCAGGGCTGCATCTTCGGCTATTTGGGCCGTCTGGGGTGAGGATAGTTCTGGTGCGTTGTCATTGACATCGCGGACTTGCAAGACGAGTGGCTGCACCGTGCTTAGCGCTGGAAAACCGCTGTCCGTAACGCGTACTGTGAGGTTATGCCACGCTTCCACTTCAAAGTCCAGGACTTGGCGGGACACTAGACGCATCTGCCAGTCATTTCCTGGAGCGGCTGGGGGCTCAAGATACGCGCTAAAATCGTTGACAGCAGCAGGACTTAGCAGCTCCACAGTCGGCTGAGCGAAAAAGTCTGGATCGCGCACAAGGACCGTGGTATTCAAGACTGAGTTCTCTCGAACTTCCAGCGTACTGTTGACTGGCAAGCCATCAAACTCAGGAGCCACGTCGTTCAAGTCGGTGACATTGACGATGATCGTTTGGATGTCATGGAGGCTGTCGTCGTGGGCATTGCTGATGCGCACAGTCAACTCACACGCGTGAGTGGTCTCAAAATCCAGGCTTGCAACACGGTGCACGCAAAAAGGCGAAAGGGTCAGGTTAAAGGCGTTTGCAGCTGCGCTGGGCAAGACCGAGGCGAGCGTGAAGATTAGCTCTGATGTAGGAGTGTCAGGATCTGTGACGTTAAAGCACGCAAGCTCTTGTGGCGCAGGCTGATTTTCGGGGACGACCACAGTCAGCGCGGACTGTGGTATGAGAATGGGAGGCTCGTCATCCACGTCTACGACGGTGACAAGCACCTCAACAAACGTGATGTGGTGACCGTCGCTGGCGCTAACGTTGAGACGCCATTCAGACTGTGCCTCGTAATCCAAGGCTCGGTCCACAGACAGAAGAAGCGAGGCTGTGAGCCCGGGCACAACCTCGCTGGAGAACGGCAGGCTGGCCTCGTCAATGAGAGTGAGAGTCAACGCCTCATTGGCAGCTCGATCCAGATCCGTCGCCCTAATCTCCAGGTCAGGTAAAGGGCCCACTTCGCCTTCGGCGATCACGACTGAGTATGAAGCAGCTGCAAAGCTGGGTGGGTTGTCATTAACGTCAGTGAGGCGCACCGAGATGCTGGCTTGTGTGGTGACTCCACCCGTGTCGCTGAGCAGAAGCAAGACATCGACACGGACGTCGTTGCTACTGGCGGTGATGATTGTTCGCTCGCGATCCAGGCGCCCATTGGCCACCAAAACCGCGACGCTAGCATTACTTTGTTCCAGACGGAACAAATTTGTGGGTGCATCAACACCTGCAAACGTAACGGAGGCGATGGCAACACTAACCACGCCAAAGGCGCCGGTGTCGGCATCAGACACAAGAACAGTTGCCAGACGCGTCCCAATCTCTACTTCTTCCAGCTCGTTTACAAGCTGTGTACTCGGTGATGCGACAGGCGCATGGTCGTTGACGGGTGTAACGTTTACAAAGTAGGAGAGGGGGGCACTGCGCATGGCGGTCTCATCCAGGACCACTACCACTAGCTCGCGAACGCCGAGCGTCGGTTCATCACGCTCAGCCACGAAGCGCAGCGTTGAGATGAACGCCGCAGCGTCGTCCAGTGTCCAGTTGCCGGTGACACGGAAGGTTATCACGACGTTGTTGGTGCCGATCACGTCTACGGTGCGTGCGGCGGTGTTGCCGTCGGTGTTTGAGGCGACGACTCGGTCAGTGGTGGGATCTGCAGCCCCCATGATGGTCACCTCAATGGCAGTTACGATGGAACTATCCTCATCCGTCACGACGATGTTTGCCTCCGACGCAAAGAGCCTCGCAGCGTAGGTATCCTCCGCCGTGGGAGCGGGGTCAGCTGCAGATAGTCCTTGGCTTGCATTTGTCACAAGTGCCGGTGCGTCGGGGACAATCGCAAAAGGCATCAAGACCGAAGCAGTATCCGTGCCTCCCTGGATGTCTGTGACCCGCAAGGTCAACACACGTGACGTGCCCGAGGGGTTGTCGGCGCGGTTGATGTACTGAATAGCTTGCAGGGCCGCTTCAAATTGTGCCAGGGTCGCAGGTCCCGTCAGATTGACCCGGTCACCATGCGTGGCCAGCAGGATGGGGTTCGTAGCAGCCAAGGGCAACGTGGTGAACTGCTCATACTGGGCCGTGTCGACAAAGGTAGTTGTCAGCTCCGCACCCGCCAACTCCGTGTCGTCCAGGTCCAGCAGCGATAAGCTACTCAGCACCGTGACGGCCGGGCCCTCCTCCGTGAATGTACCGGCAACCATCGCCACAATCTGGACGGGATTGTTGACGCCTTGAAATGTGATAAAAATCACGACTTGCGTTGAGGCACCACCTTCGTCCGTGACGGTGAGGCGCAGCTTTTTCGAGGCTGCTGGCGGAACGGTGAAATTGGCATTGTAAGCCACGGCGCCCAACAAGGTTCTGTAAGTAGCTAACGACCCCAGTCCGTCCAGGAAGAGAGTCGTGCCATTGCTTTCCGACCGAAGAGTGATGCCAGATACTGCATCCACACCACCGTTCAAGCGCACCGCCTCGTCCATAGCGGTATCCGGATTCAGCACATCTACCCTGAGCTGCGACAGGTGTGTGCTATCCACGTCGTGCAGCGATACATTGGCAGCCAGCAGTACGCCACCGCTCTGCTCTGTAAAGTTCAGATGCGTAGGGAGACTCCCCAGCACGGGCGGGTCGTTGACGCGAATCGTGTGGATCATCACTGAAACCGGCATGCTGGCGCCCACCTGATTGTAGACTGTGAAAGCGCGACAAGAATGACATGCGTGCAGGAGCGCATGAGCGACAATCGCAGTCAGGTTTTACACAAGGTCACCGGCAAAGGCGTGACCATCACATGGGCACAGTGGCAACAAGAGCAACGGACGCAACCATCGCTTCAGAATTGGACAACAACAGAAGCTCATCTGACACCCCTGCTTGTAAAACACGTACCGACAAGTGTCAGGTTGCGCTGGTTGTGCAACGGCTCTGTGGCATTGTTGATGTACGCGACGCTGGCCAGGATGTCGGCATACACAGCCAACGAAGCCGATCCACTAATATTCAAGCGGCCCGCGACTGGATTGTATGCACCTTCCAGGCCCGCGGGCAAGACAGCAGGCAGCCGGAGGCTCTCATCGCCAACGTTCGGCTCTCGGGCTGCGCTTAGCTGCACCGTGGCCCCTGCAATGCCAGCATTCAGTTGAAATGAGTTTGCTTACGCGCACGCCAAGAGGAAGGGGAACAACAAAAAACAAAAACAAATCAAAAACGAAAAGTGGTCGATCAACAAACGCCACACGACAAGCCTTACCTGTGGCATTGTAGGCCCTGTTCTCTGTCGACGAAAGAACAAGTCCTGCATCAAAAGGTAGCACGCCAGTCAAACTCCCCTCCAGAACGTCCACGGTCACGGCGCTAAGTGCAGCCTTTATTACTTGATCGTGCCGTGGCGCGATGAACAGCACCATCAAAGTCTCATTTGACCATTGCTCTCCATCAAACGCACGCCAGGCAATCGAGCGTGATACGAGGCGAGGCTCATCAGTTGGATTGACGTAGGTCAGCTGAGACAGCACTGTGGCTGCCTCAACAAGGGAGAGGCCACGCGCATCGTTAATTGCTCTCAGAGAGAGATAGAGCTCCGTTGCCGTAGCCATGTACTGCACCCGAGCCTCGATCGCCGAGACAGCAGCAGGAGGCAACGTCAAGTTTTCACCCAAATCCAAGGCCAAGGAGTCCGCACTGGCCTCGGACAAGCGAAGAGTCACGTCAACTCGTGTCACCGTCTGAAAGGCTGCATCTGGATCCTGAAGGTGCACGTGGCTGAGAGTCAGAGGTGGCGATCCTTCTTCAAACGTATTGGAAGAGGTGTTGAGCACCACAACTGGAGGTCGATTGTTGGCATCAAGAACATGAATGATGATCTCTTGATCCGTCCAGTGGGGCCGTAGGCTGTCGTCCTGGGCACGCAGGCGAATAGAATATGCAGTCTGCACATCCACGTCGAGAACGTCGCTTGCCGTTAATATGAGCTGATCCTCCATTACGTCAAAAAGACCAGCCTCGTCTTCCAATAAGTCAAACGTGACGGACTGCTGGCCGTCGGCGTCAGCGTCCTTTGCCCGCAGCGTGGCCACCACGGCACCTGCGTCGGCTGCCTCGCTCAGGTTGAACGATGCCATGTTGACGTCCCACACAGGGGCATTGTCATTGACGTCGGTGACGTGTAGAGTCAAATTAGAGACCGTTGCATGTACCCCATCGGATACCTCGAGGCCGCAAACGAAGACGCGCGCCCCAAGCTCATAGTCCAGTGCAGCAAAGGCTGAAATGTTGCCCGAAGCACTATCCAGAGCAAATGCCATGCTGGCGTTGCAGGCTTCGCCACCAACAAAGGCGAAGGTAAGGTCTGGTGAGTCGGGATCAACGGCGGTGACGCGGCCCACCAGGCGCGGGCTTGACAGGTTTGCAGCACCCTCTGGTACGTACAAAGTGTTGGCAGACGTCCACACCGGAGCCTCATCGTTCACGTCCAGCACCAAAACCTGAATGCTGTGGTTTGTCGTACGGGGTGGAGCACCCGCGTCGGTGGCCACAATGGTCAGATTGTAAGACGCCTGCGTTTCAAAGTCTAAGGCGCCTGCAGTGAGCAGATCGACTCCAGATGCATTGCTCGATGCTTGCACGCGGAAAGGCAGGTTGTCCGAGCCATTGATCGAGTAAGTCAGGGCGGCGTTCCGACCAGCATCTGCATCAGACACGAGTATCGATGAAATGAGCGAGCCTGCGGGCGCGTCTTCAGCCACCGTTACAGGTCGCGTGCTCTCAAAGACGGGGCTGTTGTCGTTGGCATCCAAGATATGCACCGTGACTGGCACGCGCGTGGTACTGTGCGAGTCTGTGACGAGTACGGTAAAGGACCACGATTTGTTCGTGCTCTCATAATCCAGACGCTCTTCAGCGACCGTGATGACTCCAGACGCGTTGATGGCAAACGGCACAGTCGGTGTAGAAAGTGCATAGCCGAGAGAATCCAGGCCATCAGGGTCGTTGGCGAGCACGCTGCCGAGGAGATGTCCCACCTCGGCTGTCTCAGAAACATTAAAGGTCAGCTCGACTGGGGCAATGGGAGATTCATCGGGCTCATTTCGGACGGTCAAAACATACACGGCCGGCGTGATCAAGCCGCCACCATCGATTGCGTTGACGCTCAAGCGATGCTCAACTGCTGATTCATAGTCCAGAGTGGTGATCAGTTGCAGCTGGCCTGTGGCAGACAGACGGAACCGCTTTAGCTCGACTGCAGGACCAAGCAGCTCAAAGCCGACAGTGCCAAATGACCCACTATCAGCATCAGTGGCGAGTAGCTGCCCCAGTATGGTACCAGGCGACGTGAGCTCCGAAGCACTCGCGGCAAGCGCAGTGGTGTTCCACACGGGTGCGTTGTCGTTAACATCGGTGAGGCGGATGGTGGCGGTAGCGTTGACCACATGAACACCATCCGTTACCGCAAAGACGATGGACACCTGTTCGTAAGCCTCAAAGTCGAGGCCGTCACCCAGGTAGATCGTACCGTTGTCAGCATCCATGGAGACGAACGTGGCGGCTGCCACAGGACTCACAACCAAGATCGAAAATGCAAAATTCTCATCACCATCTGCATCGATCACCTGGACCCCGGCTAGCGAAGCCACGAGATGCTCGGCCACGGTCCAAGGGGGCGAGGTAACTTGAGGCGGCTCATCATTGACATTGCGAATGACGATCAAAAGAGTTGCCCAGGCTGTGCCTAATATGGGTCGCTCTGTGTCGAAGGCACCGATAACCAGCGTCAGTTCTGGGGTCTGTTCGTAGTCAAACGTGCGTGGAAAGCTGACCAGCCCCGTGGCGCTAATGTTGACCAAGGAATGATCACCGGACAGCACGACGAAAGAAGCGTGGCTATGGGCCGGGCTATCCAGGTCCATCACCACCAGCTGAACTGGCTGGGCCAGCGCATTCTCCGTGACAGTCAGGGTAATGTTATCGGTCCCCGCCACGAAAACCGGGGCATGATCATTCACATCACTTACGCGAACGGTCACCGGCAGACGCGCCGTACGTTGACCGCCATCAGATGCCAGGATATGAAAGGAAAAGCTTGCTTGCTCGTGGTAGCGTACTTGCTGAACCAAAGTCAGCTCTCCGCTTGCGGCATCAAGAGAAAATGGCACGGTCGCATTCGGCGCCACTTCCATCGTGTAAGAGAGCTTGCCAAAAGCACCAGTGTCCTCATCACTGGCGCGCACTGTGGCCAAGCTGACCGGTGTAGCTTGGTCCTCCGACATGTTGAGGCTAAGATGACTGAGGGTGAAGATTGGTGCGTGTTCATTTACGTTTTCTACTTGGATTTGGAGGTGTAGGCTGTCAGTAAAGATACCATCATCAACAGTCAAGTTGACCGCGTGCTCTGTTTTTGTTTCATAATCAAGCCTGCGCCCAGGCGCGAGCTCAATGCGCCGGCCGTTGAGGCGGAAGAGTCCGGGCGCATCCTGGTCCAGCGTCAATGTGTAACCTAGATCATCTGGGTCGCTGACGTTGAACTCCACGATCGGTGATTGTGCTAGGAGCGTCTCGTTCATAGCAAGAACAAGCAAGCCCGAGGGTGCCAAAATGACCGGGTTATCGTTGAGATTCTGAAGCGCCAGATCAATGGTAAGAAGAGCAACGCCTGCTGGCTCAAAATCGTCGCGGGCCGTGAATTGCAATTGAATGCGTTTGGTTGTCGTCATCTCAAAGTCCAAAGGGGCGAGAAGGACAATGGCCTGATCGACGAGAGCAAAGTTCGGCGCCCAGCCGGCTACCGTAAAAAAGTCGACCACGGTACCACCCAGACCCAGGTCTGCATCGGTCACTAGGTTGGACAAGTTGGCGATAACGGCGCCTGCAGTCAAATTTTCCAGAACCGCAATGACCCCGACATCTTGCCGCAGCGCTGGCACGGCATCATTTGCTGGCGCAATGGCGATCTTTGCCATTGCCGGTGTCCCGGCCAAATTGGCCGAATCGACAACCTGAACAGCAGCCATGCGCGTTTGAGGCTCGACGTGTATGCTCGGGTTGGTGTAGAACAGCAACGCCACCAATTCAGCGGCAGTGCTGTGGTTGATGGCGCCGCTTGTGCAAGTGAAGCGGGTGATCAGCGTCTGAGTGATCGGGTCGAAGGGCAAGATCTCGCGCGTCACGAAGCTCGGCTGATGCAGCATGTCAATTTCATCGCTGGCATCGGCGCCAGAGAGTGTGACCACAAAGCCCATCACCTCATCATTGTCCACGTCTTCCACGGTCAAGCTCAGGCCTAGCCCCGCGTACTCTAGATCACCATCTCCGCGCACCAGTGCAAGCGCGCCCGACTCGCATTCCGTGGTCATGCAAGAGGAGGGCACATTGAGATTGTGTCGAGAAACCAAGCGAAAATACTTTACGGCGGGCCGCTCGATTGGGTCGGAGGGACCCCAAGTCCCATCGGCCGTCACAGGCAGCGACTGGAAAAAGGTCAGTGGCCCGCCATCCCCCAAGTACACTTGTACGACATAGTCGTCGGCACTACGACGAGAGGTAAGTGTGCCACTCACCATCGCTGTAAAAAAGTACTCATAGCGCTGCTCAAGGGCCAACGTTAGAGAGTCGGCATTTGCAAGATACGCCCGCGCATCACCCTCAAGGTACGTCGTCTCACGGTTCAGACCGCCCGTCATCGGGTCTAAATCAACTGTGGCAGGATCATTGACGGCCTGTACGTTCAGCGACAGCTGCACGGCGTTACTGGCCGCGCCCTCTGCATCGTGAAGTCGGACCATGATTGTGCGCACGCCTGCCGTGGGTTCGTTCAAGATGTTTTGGTAGGTCGACGCAGCCAGTGCCGCTCGTAGGGCGTCGGCGGTCAGCGAAGCGTTACTTTCAAACATGCGCACCGTGTTGTTGGTTCCAACACCACTGGGGACCATGTTGAGGGCAGCATCAAAAACAAAACGTTCATCATCACCATCACGCAGGCCACTCACGTGCACATGCACGTCGGTGAAGAGATCAGAATCAGGATCGGACACATCCAAGCCGTCTGGAAACAACGGCAACGCGGCGCCCTCCTCGAGAAAGTTGACAGTTTCGCTACCACTGGGCACAGCAATCACGGGCATGTTGTTGACGCCCAGGAAACGAATCTCAAGCGTGACCTCCATGCTCTGCGCCACACCATCCGATGCTGCAATCCGCAGCTGCGTGGAGACGGCAGGAGCAGCCGAAAAGTTGTTGCTGTACTCGATTGTCGCGAAGGCGGCCTTTAGTTGCGATGGTGAAGCCGGCCCTTGCAAAACAAGACCACCATCGGCGAGCGTATCAACCCGTACGCCGGGGGTTGCGTTGCGAACTACGAGTTGCTCGCCGAGTGCCGCAGGGGTCGGGTCAAAACGGACGGTCAGGTTGCTCAGCATGACGCTGTCGGCGTCGGTCAAGCGTAATTGGTGAACCAGTGCGGTCACAACACCGGGCAGTACGTCGACGCGCGCGTGTCCAATCAGGGGCAGCGTTCCCGATCCCTCCTGATAGCTGAGCGCAGCGACAGGGTACCCATCAAAGCTAACGACGGGCGGGTCATTAACAGGTACCACCGTCACGAAGGCACGGCTGGCTACCGAGCTGAGGTGTCCTTGTTGTACAACAAAGCGTACGGCACGCGTGACGTTGGGCAACGCGGGCTCAGGGACCGAAATCAAAAAAGCAACGGAGCGAAGGCAGGCCGTGTAGATGGCTGCGCTTGCTGCCCCGGAGAACAGCAAGTCTGTGCTGACACTTGGGGCTACGGTGGGGCTGAGCCCACTGCAAGATGCGACATCGTACGCAAGTACATCTCCGGCAGCCGGGTTCTCAAGCGTGACCCGTGCCTGCAGAATTTGCACGGCTGTGTTAGAGTCCAGCAAGGTGACCCGACCCTGGTTTGGAGTTAAAAGGAGCGAGCCAGCAGCATCTCCCTCGATATATTCAACTGCACGTTGGCGGCTGGCGGTAAGGTCAGCCTCGGAGGCAAAACCAGGTTGAGGTAAGGGTGTCAGCTGGATGATGGGCGCCCGATCAAGAACAAGCGCAGGACGTAACACGCGCGTGCCCAGGTCAACCTGGCGATCATCGTCTTGCCAGGCTGTGAGGGTGAGCGCCAGGTCGGCAGGATTGGGCTCAACGTATGTCTGTGACATTACCACCGATTGCAGCAAGGCCGTGTACTCGGCCAAGGAAGCGTGCCCCTCGATGTCTACAATTGCGCCGGAGGCTGAAAAGTTGAGCGTAAGGTTGGGAGGCAGTTGGGCCGGCACGTCGAGCTTTGGGCCACACTGGCTGGTACAAACAATGGTCCTCGAGGTTACGACAACGTCGACATAGCGCAGCAGAGCAGAAACACGGCCTGCGACCGTGCTGGACGGCGCAGCGGGGGACCCAAATCCACCCAATGTCAAACGCCCCATGCCTGAGAAGTCGGGCAGGCGCACAAGCCGGCCTACCTCGACTGCGGGCTGCGTTTGACCATTCAACACCTCGCGTTGCGTGATTTGAGTTGGTGCATACTCTGCCTCATTGATGAGAAGGGACGCCGAGCCGTCAGCATGAAGAGTCAGGGCAATGAAATCCCATCCATCGTCGACCAAGAGACTGGCGTCTGGGACAAAATGTACATCATATTGCAACCAGGCATCCGGCCGGCTGTCAAGAGATGGCACTTGGAACGTAACAATCACGAGGGCTGAGGTGGCCAAGTATATCTGAAGCTGAATGCGGCCATCGGCATCGCGTTGTGACAAGAGCACGCCCGCACTCTCCGGAAGCAGGTCAGCCCAGAGAACAAGACTCAGAGCGGTGCTCGTGCCGGTCAGCGCCTCCAGAGCATTGGGTACGACAACGAGATTGGAGGCATTGAATTCGACTGCAGCCGTCAGCAAGGACGTGCCGGCACGGGGGAGGCATTGATCGAAAAAGTCTACCAAGCCTGCGCTGGCAACATCGGGTCCGGCGCTCGACTGAACTGTCTTACAAAGTTCGGCGGTGATGGGCGCGGCGTTCCACGCATCGTTGTCGCGCACTGGTAGCGTGAGGCGGAGAGCGCGCAGAGTACTTGGCAAGACGTCCAAGTCCGTGAGCGTGGAGTTGGCCAGTGGCCGGATCGCGCTGCCTTCTTCTGGCAGAGCGACAGTGCCAGTTGCAGGTGCAAGGGTCACATCCTCATCCGAGACGTCCAGCAGATTGACAGTCAGATTGTGCGTGACCCAGTTGGTTGGCGATCCCGTGTCACCAACGCGCAGCTGAATGAGGAGGGTGTCCCCAAGCGTTTCACGGTCAAGCGGTGCCGCGGCCTGGAGCGTTGCTGAGACCGCAGAGATGCGCGAGAACACAAAACCCAAAGGCGGCGCAATCACCAAAAACTGCATGTCTCCTTCAAAACTGTCCGCATCCGAGGCAGATACCGTGGCCACCAATCTCGGCACCAGAGAATTGTCCTCGGTGAGAGTGACATCATCTGGCGCCGAAATTACGGGTGGATTGTCATTGGCATCAAGCACCGTCAGTTCGAAGGAAACCGATGTGTTGCGGCCTCCGCCGTCGCGGACAAAAAGCTCGTAACGCTGGCGTTGACGATCAACGGTCTCGAAATCAAGAACCCGGCGAATAATCAACGCAGTGCCGTCGTCGTTCAGCGAAAGCGCCGGATCTGGGTTCGATGTGTGTAAAGCAAGCTCAAGTGCTCCAAAAATGCCGACATCCGCATCCGACGCAGTGACATTGGCGTAGATGGTCCCCACTGGCACCAGCTCTGACAGCTCGCGAGATGTGACCTCGTCCAGCACAGGAGAGTTATCGTTGAGATTCTCGACCCAGCAGGTGACGAGCACGCGCGTGCTTACACGCACGGGGGATCCGAGGTCGTACGCCTCGACCCACACGGCTACTGCCGAGGTTAGCTCTGCATCCAAAGGGCGGCGCATGCGCACGAGACCGGTCAGAGCATCCACTTCGAAGGCGTCCAGGTCACCTGCAACAAGGCGAAAACGAACGACCGAGTTGTTGCCGGGGCCGTCGGAATCCCAGGCCACCAGCGTGACACAAGCCAGAGGTGCACTGTTTTCTGGGACCGTGCATGATAGGTTTCCGTGTGTAAAGGCGGGCGGATTGTCGTTGACATCCGTGAGGGTGATGGTCAGGTTGGCACGAGAGGAAAGCGCAAGTGTGGGATCCACGGCGTCCCTGGCAACCACCTCTAAATGATAGACGTCGCGCACTTCACGGTCAAGCATGGCAAAGGTTACCACCTGGCCCGAGGGCAGCAGTGCAAAGTCATTTGCACCATCGCCTGTGAGTTCGAGCTGGATGTCGGCCAAGGCAGCTCCATCCACGTAGTCCGTGGCGGCAATGAGCAAATTGTCAAGAGGGGTTCCAGGAGCAACGTTTTCAGGGATTGCAGCCGCATATGCGGGCTGACTGAATGTCGGCGCTTCGGTGTTCACATCGCGCACGACAAGGTAAACGGTTAGCGTCGCGTTTTGCGCTCCATCCGATGCAACGATGCCAAATGTGAGGACATTGCCTTCAATGCCGGCAGCACGGTCGTAAGTCAATTGGATGAGCGCACGGACGTGCCCTGACGCATCGACGCTAAAGAAGGCCGGCATGGAGGATGTATATCTGACGGGAAGGCCAGATATATCGCCATCCACGGCCAGCACGGTTGCTAAGACACCCCCGGGGGCGGCACCCTCGTCCACGCTGATGGTAACGTTGGTGCCATTGAGAAAGCGCGGCGGTTCATCGTTGACGTCCGCTACGTTGACCACAAACTCAGCGCGAGCCTCGAGGAATGGGGTGCCTCCATCGCGAGCCACCACTTCCAAACGCCAGAGATTGGCTGATTCCGCATCTAGAGGCGCAACCAGGGACAGGGTGCCGTTGGCGCTGAGCGCAAAAGGCAGAGTCGAATCTGATTCCAGTGCCCACTCTGGACCCGAAAGCACGCTGAGATTGGCAAAGGTGACGAGCGCATTGGCGCCAATGTCTGCGTCGGTCGCAGAATACTGGTTGAGGATCACCGGGGGGGCGACCGATTCGACAAGGCTGATGAAATTACGAGTGGCTACAAGCTGTGGAGCGTTATCGTTCGCGTCCAGCACGGTCAGATTTAGCTCCCGCGACCCGCGACGTCCGTTGGCATATTCAACTTCAAGGCGGTATGCAAACTCGGCCGTGGTCTCTCGGTCCAGGGGCGCAACCACCATGAGCAAGTTGATGCCTTGGACCGATATCTTGGGTTGAACCAAATGACTGGGCCAGCTTGTCAGAGCCAGGTCAGGGTAGACGCGCACGAGGGCCACATCGCCGCGCAGGCGCAGCGAGCTGCCCGGGGAGGCGCCGACAACAAAGCGCTGGTTGGCGGGGTTGTCGTGCACAGGCCCGCGGAGTTGTAGGGCCGTGGCGATGGGCGTTTCGTCAATCCACAGGCTCAAGTCGGTCCCAGCAATGACCACGCGCAGGCGATGCCAGGTGCCATCTATCACGCTGGTGGCAACGGCGCGGTTTGTTTGGGCGTAGTCTCCGTTGGCGAGGCGGTAAACATAGGAAAAGACAATGTTGTTGGTGGTGGCGCTGAGTGTATAGCTCACGCTGTCGATACTCGAGGTGAGTGAGTCGCGCGTCTTGCTGAGGATATAACCCGAGGCATCGAGCCGGACCATAGCGACAATGGTAAGAACCCCACTGGCGCCGACCTGAGCCGCAACAGCTCGGTCGGTGGCCGCAACTGCGGAGTTGGAGGTACGCGTCAAGCCGCTAAATCGGGTAGTTGAGCGCCAGAACCCAAGGGTGAAGCTGTCATCGGCAGTTGTAGCGTCCACGGATACGCCGGCCACGCCCTCCTCTGGCAGTCGCAAGGCGCCGTCAAGAACGGAGACCTCGGCATTCGCCAAGCTCACAGGTGGCAGGGGTACAACGTCCCAGATGGGATCTTGGTCTAGAACCTCCTGACCGGAATTGGCTGGGGCGCGCGGAAGGCTGGTTGTACCGACAAAGCCCACGATGGTGGTGGTGAAAAGGTTTTCGCGTAGCATTAAATGCGTTGGGCTGGCCGTGACCAGAATGCACTCGTTGTCAGGACACGCGGTGCACAGGCCTGATGTGGCGTTGAAGGTGCGATGTGCGGGACAATGGCTCACGCAGACGTCGTCATTGCGAGCAAAGCGGCATGCGTCGCAGTCACTGCTTGACGAACCAGAGCAGGATTGCAGCGGGTCGCAGAGGGCATGGCAGGCGATGCAGCCTTGATCGTGCGCAGTCGAGAGATTGAAAAAGCCTGGGCGGCAAGTATCACAGGCCGCACCCAGGACGTTGTCCTTACAGAGACAACCTCCTTCATCTTGACCACAGAAAAAGGTATTGTTGTGTCGAGAGCCCGCCTCGTTGCATACGCAGGCCTGACAACCCTCGGGGTTGGCTGCTGACAAGTTAAAAAACCCTCGTGCGCAGACATCACAGGTGGAACCCTGTACGTGGGGTTTGCAAGAGCAGGCCCCGTCACCGTCCTGGCAAGTTGCGGTGGCACGGCCAGCCGCATTGCATACGCAGGGGCGACAGGGATCGACCTCGGTGATGGATCGATTGCTGGGAAGGAAAAAGCCGTCAGCGCAGGCAGCACATTGGCGACCGGTTGTGTGGGCGGTGCAGTTGCACACACCACCATCCCCAACGGTCCAGCTGTCGGGGTGAGGATCATGTGCAGCGCTGTAAACGCAAGCATCCGCTTTGCCGTGACATGTGCAGGGCTGACAGGTAAAGGCTGCTGCCGGGCCCAAAGCCGGTCGGAAGGGTTTGGCGTTGTACAACGGCGCGCAAGCCTCGCACTGGGAGCCGATGGTGTTGCCACCACAGCTGCAGCTGAGGGTGCTGTTGTAGGGAGGGCTCGATCTGACCGGTTCAGGGCCGCACTCTAGTTCAAAGCCGTGACAAGCACAGCGAATGCTCCCCGCGATAGTACCGATGGTGACGTAATGGCTTTGCGCTAGCTCGGGCACACCCAGGCCAACGAAGCTTAGGCGCAGCTGTGTTGCTGTGACGGCCGCTAGAGCAGCTGAGCTGGCCGTCACATTGGGAAAAGAAGTTTGAAAGGCGACGGTACCGGTGCTTACAGCGGCACCGTCAGCCGTTCGCGGGTAAGACTGGCATGGTGCAGTGCTGGCAAAGGCGCAATCAGCGCGGAGCACACCCAGCAGGGTCCAGGCCACCTCGGCTGGGTCGCTGGTCTGAGCGATTTCGAGACGAATTTCGTCAGGCAAGGCCGAGAGCACGTCTAGTTCGATTCGATCGAGGTAGTGAGGCCCACGAAGGTCGAGTGTGAGAGTTGCGTTTGAGCCCAAAGCCGACTGCCAGGCCGTCTGTTCATCGCCATCCAGCACAAAGCCTGGAGCGAAGGCAGCTCCTGTTTGTAAAACACGATCCTGCGTGTTGCGCGGCGCGGGCCGAGTGGGTATTTCAACACAGGTATTGGGAGTCGACAGCTCATCCAAGAGCACTGGGTGTGTTGGTGGACAGCGACAGGCGGGAGCGACGGCGGCCGGCACAAAAGCAAAGTGCACGGGAAAATCTTCTGCCACGGCTAGCGCGTGTAGGACGTCAGATTGGGTGGCCATGCGTGATGCAAGTTGTGCTTGGTAAAAACGCCCGGTAAATGAAGCCACCGTGGCCGTGTCGCCACCCACCAACATCTGGTCAACCTGACAGCCAAAAGGACGGTCTGAACCACACTGGGAAGGATCGATGAAGGTTTGTGGGAAGCTGGCAGGGTCGTAGTACCAAGATGCCAGAACCCGACCCGCTGAGTCATATACGACGAGATCCCGACGGTAAAAGCTAATGGTCCACTCGTAACGCGTGCCGGTTTCGAGGGGTGCACTCGAGAGGGATAGTTCCACTTGATGGGGTTGAAAGTAAGCATCGCGTTGCTGAACCAAAAGACGACCCGCCGAGGCGTTGAGGGCAACGGCACTGGAAATAGTGGAGCCCTGATTAATCAGAACGGCAAATAAATGCCTGATGGGGCGGAGTTTGATTTTTGGCCGCAGAGAGGCAAGGGTTGATGGGGGCACGGGTGGACAAGGCGGCGTAGACACGGGAGCGTGAGTGGTTTCAAGTTGCAACGTGCGGCGGGAAACGTCCAGCGGGGCAGGACGTACTGCACGTCGGGGGTGATCGTTTCAAGCTGAAATCCCAGGCGTAGGGCATAGCCATTGGCGCGGGTCAAATGGGGCTGCTGTGTAATGGGCACGGCCAGTGGGGGCGTGCTGGTGTTGAGTGGGACGCCGACGCTTTCCTGTGATCGCAAATGCGGATGAACGGGGGTGAACCCAGACGGAGATGGGTGGCGACCCAAACGCACGTGCACGTCAAAATGAGCGGAGTGTTTCGAAGCAACGCATAACTGCACAAGCACGGAAAGGCAAGGGCGCGCCGGTTGGAAGTGCACAATTTAAACGCAAAGGGGGCGCGTACGTTGAAGCCAGGGCGAGCTGTGGTCAGAAGATTAATAAAGCTGGGAGCGGCACCCGAGTAGGTGCAGGGCTCGGCGCAGTTTACAGTGGTGAGGCAAGCTGGTTCTGGTGTCAAGGTATATCGACAATAGGCCTCATCCGCCGAGGTGCAGGTAGTCTCGCTGGAGGCCCGCACATAGCTGGGTAGGGCGGCTGCTTGAGGCAGCTCGCTGAAACCCAGAGAAAGGATCAGAGCGGCGAGCAGCGGCGGCAGCCCTGGTAGTCGCCGCCGTGCCATGATAACGGCAACTCGAGGCCTGGCCTCGAAATGCCCGTGTTGTGTATCCGCGACTTGGCGCACACAATGGGTCAAAACAAAGGTCCTCGCGCCCGAGAGGGGCGAGATGGTCAAAACTACAAATCGACACCCCATACGGACAGGGGAGCGATGGAAAAATATAAGAAGAGAGGATCTAGCCCAGTGTGGGAAGAGCCAGACTGACGTCGTGTCTTTTTCTTCTTTTTTCGGGATGGCTTGATTGACGTGAAGCAGAGCGTGTGATGCCACGAAATTTGCATGCATGCAGGGTCAAAACAATAACATCTCCAACTCCGAGGGGTCTTGTTCATTTTGTTCAAGAAAAGTCAGATAAGTTTCGATTACAGGGGTGTTTTAAGAAGAGCTGGGACGCTGCGTCTCTCGAGCTCTGTGTGTGTGTGTGTGTGTTTGTCTCTCTCTCTCTCTCTCTGTCTGTCTGTCTCTCTCTCTCTCTCTCTCTCTCTCTCTGTCTCTCTCTCTCGCTCGCTTTCTCTCTCTCTCTCTCTCTCTCTGTCTCTCTCTCTCTCTCTCTCTCTCACAAAAACTCTACTCTTCTTGTTTATTTGCTCTCTCTCTCTCTGTCGATCCCTCTCTCTCTCTCTCCGGGGGGCTTTGGGGGCTAGAGGCTGTGCGTACGCGGGGGTGCCGAGGGCTTGTGTGGCGCTCGAGTCTTGAGCAGGGATGATGAGGATGAGGATGGGGATGGTAATGGGCTTTTGAAGGACGAGGCAACTGTTAGCCGTCGGTATTCTTGGCTTGCCATCGCGCCAGGTCCGTGCTTGTGGCAGACTCTTCTTGATCGGGCATTGTGACCCTGACTCTGCCAATGCTTTTTGGCTGGTGATGAGTGTGGCTTACATATGGTACGCCTGCACAGCTGTACAAGTCCAAGCATGTTGCCGGGGCCGCATGTTGGTCAGGTGGCATGGCGGAGTTTCGCCCTGTTGGTGGCGCTGGCCCTGCCACAGGCCATGCTGGTAAGACACCCACTTCGCTCGCCGTTTGACTTTTGGCTGCTTTGTGTTTTTTTTTCCACCTTGACACTTGCATTCTGACGGGTGCTCTTGGACAGATTCAGGCTCAGTTCGCATCGGATCCTGCTGCATCCAACAAGGACCTCGACTTTTGCAGCACTGTAACCACTTTTGCGGCTGTTGGCGATTGTACCAATTGCACTTCTTGCGAACTTAAAGAAGACACAACCACCAAAGGTCTGCCTTTGGCTGATTGCTTCTGCTTCGCTGAGCCGCACAGACCCCATGCCACATGACCGCCAAACAACCTCACCTCCCCCTCCCCTGAACCTAGTCTATCTCTGTGCGCCAACATGCTGTCCGCAGGGCTACGGCATTTCCTCGATCAAGGACACGAAACGCGTCGACGTTTGCGCTCGTACGGGAGTTGAATGCCAGCCCCTTGACCTCTACCTCACTCTTCCTACCCCCAGTATCCCTCGCTCACGACCACGTTGTTGCCATCGCTTTGCCTGTTGCCAGTCTGTGGTCCCTCTGAGCTCACCTACTCGGACAATTACTGCTACGGTCTGTTCCTGTTCTTACCTTGTTCTGCCTGTCAAGGTTCTGTGGGCCTGTTTGTCGTTGGCTCATCCCGCTCATACCACGAAAAGCACCTCCTTGCGCCCACACTCGTCTACTCACTCTGAACCATCCTGAACCCCCGAACCCCCACGCCGCACAGCTGCATGCAGCGCCGGGTTTGGTTTCAAACAAGAAAGCGGTGTCTGTGTGGCATGTAGCCACGGGCTCTGGACCGGCCCCGGACCGCATCTAGATGCATGCCGACCGTGGCAAATTTGTCACCCAGGCAAATACATGTCCACCATGGGCAGTACCAGCCAGGATCGCCTTTGCGCTGATTGTTCCCCTCGTATGTTCTCTGCCTTGCTCCTTGTGTTCGGAGACATTATGACGCAGGATTGCACAGGGATGCTAACGACTGTGATGATCGCCACCGTTTACACACACACAACTCGCACACACACATCAGACACTTTTAGCGTCTCCCAGAACCAAGTCGGCTGCCAGGCACAGGGAGCTTGCGGTGCTGGTCAATACTACAACGCACCGCCTAACCGCGACGCCGCGCGAACCTGTCCAAGTTGTCCTGGTTCGTTAATCATGCATCAGTTTTGATCCTGTCGCATCCTTCCTAGCGTGGTGCCTAGCTGCATCGCACATGCGTGCACTTACTCATGACTCCGCCGATCCCAATCCTGAACCCCCCACAGCCCGCACATACCAACCCGCAAGTAGCCATTTTAATTCCACCTGCCTCCCCAAGGCCAACTCGTGCACCTACCACGAATTCGTCCCCAATCATGCTTCCACCATCGCCGATTTCACCTGCGCCCCGTGTCCGTCCGGTAAGGGGGGGTAAATAACAATGAAGAAGTCCGAGCTGTCGAAAGTGCGCGATCACTCAGGCAATGTGCCCTTGGTGTCGCTGCGCAGGTCGATACCAAAATCAGCCGAGTCACACCCTGAGCTCGTGCAAGCCTATACCAAGTTGCTCTCCGGGCCAATACATCAAGGAAACCTATCCGTCTCCCGACTGGAGCTGCAGCAACTGCCCGACCAATACCTATGGATACCTTCCTCCAAAAAACACTTGTGGATCCGTGTCCAAGTGCCAATCGGGAGAGTATCTTTTAGTGGGAAGCACGGCCACCAGCGACACAGTCTGCTCACGATGTCCCAGCTCCACTTTTATCTCCGCCGTGAATCATACTCTGAACAGCTGCACCCCGTGGACAACTTGCGAACCCGGTACTTATGTATCCGTTTCGCCCACGAGCAGCTCAGATCGGAGCTGTACCAGTTGTGTCAGCGGCAAATTTTCCACTAGTCAAAATCAAGCCACATGCGTGGCGCGCTCCGTCACCTGCTCGACCGGGCACTATGTTTCAAATCCCGACTCGCTGACCACAGATCGCCTTTGTGCCACGTGTGGTGCCGGTGTGTACCATCAACTGCCCTCGGCTGGCCTCTTTAGCCCAAGCCCCCGTCTTTGCCTTTGCTTTTCCTCACCATCTACCTTGCTGCCGATGGACTAGGCAAATACCAAGCCTCCAACTCTTACACGGGAGCCACTTGCACAAACAAGCTGTCCAGTTGTCCTGCAGGCACATACGCGGCCTTTGTGACGGATCCTACGCGCAACACAGCTTGCGTTGCCTGCCCCGGCGGTACGCATGCTTGACTTTAAATCGGATGCCAGTTTTCTCTTTTTCTCTTTTTTTTTTCCTTTTTTCGCTTTACATGTTAAGTGCTTTTTCTCTTTTTTTCTTCGCAATGGTCGGGAAGAAAAAGTACATGATCCTCTGTTTTGCGAGCTTGGACGACCCCTCGATTGACTTTTGCATTGGCTTGGCAGGCTCCTTCATGAATTTGGCCGCACACTTGCAAACACAATGTATTGCAAAGACTAATACCTGTGGGATTGGAGAATATGTTTCCAATCCCGATAGCAATACGGCCGACTACACGTGTGCCCTTTGCCCGTCTGGTACGTACGCTTGACCATTGATTTCGTCTGCACCAATCCCAAAGCAAGCTAATATCATTGTGGTTCGTGGGGGCAGGCACGTTCATGGGCGCCTCAGGCCACCTGAACCACGCCTGTACGAACAAGACGGCGATGTGCTCGCCCGGCACCTACGTCAGCAATGCAGCAAGCCGAAGTGCAGACTACATCTGCTTGCCTTGCGTTGGGGAGTCTTTCCAGCCGAGCTTTACACAAACTGCCACTGCATGCACGCCTCGCGCCACTTGCTCGTATGGCCGTTACGTCGTCAACCCCTCCAGTAAAACAACCAATACCATCTGCGACATCTGTCCGACCGGTGCGTTTCTTGGTGTCACCCCGAATGTGACTTGCATTTTTGTTTCGCTGATTGGACATTTTTGCCTGTTTTTTTTAAAAAAATGATCTCGTTGCTTTGCTTGACAGGCACATATATTGACGTGAACGACCATCGCCTCAGTGCTTGCACTACCAAAAGCAGCCTGTGCGGTCCAGGCCAATTCTGCTCCAACCTGGGCGACCCAACCACAGATACTACCTGTTCGGCTTGCCCGCCCGGTACGGGTTGTGCAGCCATGTCGTCAGCTTGATCGGCGTTTTTTTTTTTGATGAGATCACCTGCACTCCTCACCGTTTGCTGGTCACTTGGGCACTAGGGACTTTTCGAGGGGATGCAGCTCACAAACACACAGCATGTACTTTGAAATCTGGTTATTGCATGGCCGGACAGCGCGTGTCCAATTTCGACAGCACGACACAAAATTATCAGTGCGAAGCCTGTGACACGGACGAATTCAATGCGTTCAATTTCCACCGCAACGCCTCGTGCTTTACACGCACCCCCAACTGTGGTCCCGGCTTTCGCATGGAAGTCGCCGCCTCGGCGGCAGAAGATAATACCTGCGTCGAGTGTCCTACCAGTGAGTTTTCGCCTCTGAAATTCTATGTGACCTTGCACAGACGCGCTAGTCCTTAGAACGTGTGTTTCACCACTTGTTTGATCCAGACACTTATCAACCGAGCACGACGACGAGCTCGCTTTCCTGTGTGACAAAGGGCACGTGTGAAATCGACGAGTATGCAACTTTTGTCGCCGATCGCACGCGTGACTTGGACTGCCCATCATGCCCAAGTGGTGCGACCCGATCTGTCATGCACAAGCGTTGATCCACCATGCTTTTTGTACCGCTCACAACTTCTGCTGCAATATCGTCTTCCTCTTTTTTTTTTTCCACATGGTTGTCGACTGGTTGTGTTATCAACAGGCACGCATTTGAACCTGTCCAATCACCGTGAGACGGCTTGCGTTTCATCTGAAAATGTCTGTCCTTCCGACCGCTACTATTCAGTGGATACACACGCCTGCGAGGCGTGTGCTACAGGTGGGGCCAGGCCATCACGGCATCTGTTCTGGCCGACTTCTGCTTTTTCTTTGCCGGATCAGCTCAGCCCGCTGTCTCCACGTATCTTGTAGATACATACCTATCCTACACGGGCTCTGTCCCCTCCTGCGTAACCCGGAGCCGATGCAGCGCGGGCCATTTTGCCAACAGTAGCAATGCGCGCGCCGATACCACGTGCATACCTTGTCCTGCCGGTATGCCCTGCGCAGACGGACTGAGCAAACGTCCTTTGACGATTGTACCCCCTCACTTGCTTGAGCATGCATGGCAGTGCTCACATGCCAGTGCTTTTATTTGCGTTGACCTAGGCACGTACATGAGCCATAGAAACCATCTTTTCCCAGCTTGCTGGGAACGGGAGTCTTGCCTGGCCGGGCAGGAGGATGTTTTCATCGGCGATGTCACAAAGGCACCACTATGCGAGAATTGCAGCGCTGGGAGCTACTCCATCGAGGCCTTGGAATCGTGCAATGCATGCCCCGCTGGCACCTATCAAACCTTGCCCGGACAATCCGAGTGTGTTGCCTGCACTGGCGCTGGCTTCTCGCCTGCTGGTGCCACCACCTGCTACCCTATTCAACTGCTGGTCGACGGTTCGCCCGTGCTCACGCGCGTTGAGGTTCAATCATTGGCGGCCATCGAACTGGTACCCAAGGGCGTACGCTTTCAAACATTGTCCGACTCGGTCACGGGCGTTGAGGTGGTGACAACTACGACAATGACCCAGGCGTTTTCTCAAACATTGCTTGTCGAAGCCGTGGTCATTGCCACCGAGACTGTGTTGCTCAGTCGCACAGTGACCTTTGTGGTACCAGATACCACTCCACCCGAGTTGACGGGTGCAACGAGCGTCACGCTGATATCAGGCCAGCAGTGGACACCCTCGTACACGGCCTGGGACGCTCGGGATGGAAACGTGTCGGCCTCTGTGACCGTGCAAATCGTCTCCTCGCCGCCCGAAACCACCACGGGTAGCTGCACCGGGTCTTGGCTCAACACCAGCTGGTCGTCATACAATATTAGTGCAACTGATTCACTGGTCGCGGACGCCTTATTCGGACCTGATGGCAGCACATATGTGGCTCTAGTATCGGCACGAGACAGTGCTGACAACGTGGCCACTCTCAACGTCACCATCACCATGGCTGAAAATGAGGCGCCCCTCGTGCAGATGGCCTTGACGGAGCGTACAATTGAGTGGGGTGACGCCGTTCAGCTGCCCGAGATTCAGGTGCAGCTCAACACTGCGCCCATGCGCCTGCTTACCTCGTGCCTGGTCGTCGAGCGGTGGAAGCTTGCCGTACCTTCAAATGCGACCACAGGCATCTTGGACGTGGATTGGAATGCGTCAAGCCTGTGGGATCCTACGAGTCCGCAACGGGCGGCGCTGGTCTCGGGTGGACTCGCCATGCTGAGTACAAGTCAAACGGCACCTGGCATGTTGATTCGCCTGCGTTACCAATTTAGCGCGTTGGGCCGGCAGACTCTGCAAGACGTGTTGCTGCTAGTGCGTGACTCAAAGGTACCGCAGCTCAACGTAGTCTGGCCCAACGGCAACCAGAACAATGTCGTGTTGCCCTTTGGAATCATTCCCACGCCTCCTCAGTATGATTGCACAGACGACCCCGCTGGGTCACCCACGGTTGTGACTTGGAAGGCACCCCCATATCAGCGCTATATGCCTGGGGCGTATACTGTGACCGTAGCTTGTTATGACTCGAGCGGCCACGCGGTGCAAGACTCTCGTACCTGGATTGTGGCACAACCGGAGCCACCAGTTAGTGCCCTCGAAATTTTAGCTCAAGCAGAGGAGTCTGCAGATGGCATCTCTGTCAATGTTATTTTGGAGACTCTCAAGCGCAAGCTGCAAACGCCATGGGTGTTTGTCATTGATATTGTAAACGGCGCAGATTTTGCCTTCAATCTATGGCCTCCAGCTGCCAACAGGACCGATTCGTTGGTTGGCCTACCTAGTGTGGCACTGCATGTGGCCGTCCGCGCCCCAGTCACATATGAGTGGCAATCCCCAAGCAGTCTGGTTGAAGTTTGTGAGCAGACGGATTGCATCGGGCAATCCGTTGCTCTTTCTGAGTTGGGAGTCTATAACTACACGGCAGAAGAGCTCGCATCGGCAACCCGGTGGATTGGTTCCACCGCCACAAGTTCAACGACCCTACAACCAACGACAACGACAACCACGACAACGACAACGACCACAACCACAACCACAACTGCAGCTAGCACGACACAACCCACGTCAGCTGGGCGGGTGGATGATACCACTCACCCAGGGGAAGGAGAGACAACAATAAGATTGGCCAGCACGAGCCGAACCAGTGAATGCTCGGGCTACGGCACGTTTGACGATGACACGGGGGAGTGCGTTTGCGACTTTTATTCGGGTCGTCAGGGCACCTTCTGCGAGATTCCTGGTTGCCCGACTATTACCGATGAAGACTGCTCCGGCCATGGTGAGTGCAACTCGGAGAATGCCGAGTGCACCTGTGACTCCGGCTGGGTTGGTGTGGCCTGCAGCGTTCCCGATTGTCTCAACAACTGCCACTTCCGTGGCACCTGCGATCCTGACACCTACGCACCTCTTGTCCGTTGCGTTAACTGCGATGAGGGCTGGATGGGTTTGGATTGCGGCACGCCCTGCACTCATGGTACCGAAACGCCCAAGGACTCTATCAACTGCGTTTGTGAGCTTGGATGGACCTCGGAGAGTTGCAATGTCCAATGCAGTGGCGCTGGCATCATCGAGGACGACCAGTGCATCTGCAACTACCTTCAAGGCTTCTGGGGTGATTTGTGCGACGAGCCTGGCTGCCCTGGCAACGGCGCGTGCCTTTTTAATACCAGTGCGCCGGGCATTTGTGATCTCTCTGGCGCCGAACGCATGGCTCACGGTGAGTCTTGCTCTGGCCGTGGTATTTGCAACTCGGAGCTGGCTGTCTGTGACTGCAACCCCGGGTGGCGTGGTCCTGGCTGTGAGAGTCCGGACTGCCCCGGCGAGCCTGACTGCTATGGCCGTGGCTTCTGTAACCACACGCTCGAGGAACCCATTTGTCAAAACTGCGATGCAGGTTGGATGGGACGTGACTGCAACACACCCTGTGTTCACGGCGTGGAAACACCCGTCAACTCAGGTTTCTGCTTGTGCGAAACGGGTTGGAGTGGCGAGAGCTGTGATGCTGAATGCTCGGGCAACGGTAAAATCCGCACGTCCGATCAGGGCGTCGTGTTTTGTGCCTGCGATTACGAGAAGGGATTCTGGGGCGAGCTGTGCGACGTGCCTGGTTGCCCTGGTAACGGCCCTTGCGCCGAGGGTGCATACGATGGCGTCTGTGGCTTCACCGATTACAGGCGCATGCAAGAGGGTCAGTCATGCAGTGGCAACGGCGAGTGCTCGGGCGGGGTTTGTGAGTGTTTCAGCGGCTGGCAGGGTGTCGGCTGTGAAACCCCCGACTGTCCTGGCGTACCCAACTGCAACAACCAGGGCACGTGCAAGTGGGAGAACGAAACGGACCCCACCTGCGTTGACTGCATCGGTGTTTTCATGGGAGCTGCCTGCTCGGAACGATGCGTGCATGGAACGCAATCTCCGCCCAACTCGGGCATCTGCATCTGTGATCCGGGCTGGACCTCAGCCTCGTGCGACATCGAGTGCTCCGGCTTTGGAAGCATTGTCGATGGAGTTTGCGAGTGCACTTTTGAGAGTGGGCGCTCAGGCGCGAGCTGCGAGATTGAGGGCTGCCCGACCAAGGTCGCGGGTGCAGAGTGCTCGGGTCACGGTGACTGCAATGCCTTGGGTGAATGTGATTGCCTTCCCTCCTGGGTAGGCATTGGGTGCCACATTCCTGATTGCCCCGAAAACTGCTCGGGCAATGGCGTGTGCTACGGTGACTGGGAGGACGGTCAAGCCTATTGCGTTTGTGATGCCGGCTACTTGTACCCCTCTTGCTCGGTGCCTTGCGTGCACGGGGTTGAGACGCCCCTGCGATCAGGTCTGTGTGTCTGCGAGCCTCAATACACGGGCGTGTCGTGTGACGTTGAGTGCAATGACCATGGTGTCATCGTCAATAGCGAGTGCGTCTGTCGCACCGCTGTTCCCGGTGACTCGTGGTCTGGTTCGGCCTGCAATGTCGCCTCCTGTCCTGGCTTCCCAACATGCAGTGACAACGGCGTGTGCAACAGCGCGACTGGCGCGTGCACATGTGATAACGGCTTTGCCGGAGCCAATTGCTCTGAGCCCGTGTTTCCGGACGATCCGCCAGGCAATAAGGAAAGTGAATCAAGCACACAACGCTCTGGCGTCAACCCAGCCCTGGTGGGTGGGGCAGCGGCTGGTCTCATCTTGCTCCTGATGGTCGTGGTCTTTGCTGTGCGCCGCTCTCGACGCAACCACCGCCCGCGACCGCATCTTGGCAGTGACCCCAAGGTCTTGAATAGTCCCCATGAGCCGTTCATGTTTGCCAATCCGACTTATCATCCACCCGAGGGTGGCTTCCCGACCCCGGCGCAACTGAACAGCCACGTCCAAAACGGCTGGGACATGGCCACGTACGACCATGGTCGCCCTGCTGATAGCTCGCCATCTTTGACGACAGGCGAATATGCTGCTGTTCCAGTCACTTCATCACAGGAAACCGACTGGGTCAATTATGACACTGGAACGCCGCGCGCACAGGCCAGCACGTATTACTCAGCCCCCATTAACCACAACTACTACTCGGCCGTGGGTCAAGCGCAAGAAACCACAGACATTTACGGCATGGCAAACTACGCCGAACCCGCCGCTCTCCCACCTCGCCCTCGTGCGCTCACTCTCTCCGGTTCCCATCCACCAGGCTCACATGCCGTTGATACTTCCGACACCTGAATGCTCTGGCTGCGCCATCGCATTCATTTTATTGATTCTCATCATCTTTGCAAGTTTGAGCAAAGGCATCGATCTCCTCTTGTTTTGTTTTGTTTTTTTTTCGAAGAGATTGCAGAGTGTGCCCAGCCTTCTGAACTGGGATGCACCTCTTTTGCGTTTATCGTTCTCCACTGTGCCGTGTTGTAAGCGACTTTTCTGCAGGCGCTCTTGTCTCGCCTTTCATTTTTTTTTTTTTTTGCGAGTTTTGTGATGTTTTTTTCCGTATGTTAAGTATGTAATACAACGCGCTCTTCTGCTTCCCCCGCCTTGTTTGGCCACGTTCGGGGTTGATGTTATCGTCTCACCCAAGCAGCAGGAAGCGACTTGAACATAATAAATTGATGGCCACCCGCCAGTTAACTTCGTACATCTTCTTTAAATTTTTCCACAACATCTTTCATAAAACTTGCCTACAAAACTGCAATAACTCAATTATTTTCAACATGAATGTCATTTGGTGCGTGGCACATGTATTTTACTTCTTTTTTCTTCTTTGGGACCAACGAGATGCGAGATGAGCTTCGACGGGCGGCGTACTTTGGTGCCGGGGCGGCGGCAACTTGGTTGCTGCTGCGAGCACTGACGCGGGGAGACGAGGATCCAATCGTGCACCGTGGGGTCGCTCGGGCAGGTGGGTGCTGTTTGTCTTGCATGCTTTTGCAGTGCCCGCTTGTTCGTTGTCGCTCATGGCCAATGCCCACACGTGCCAGACGGTGCGCCCGCGCCGACGCTTGATGGCGAGTCGGGCAAGAAGAACTCCTCGCTGTCGACCGAGTCACTCAAGTTGGTACGTGCACAGCTTGAGGCTGTGCCAGCTGATGCGCTACCAGACTTTGTGTCGCATTACTTGAGGCTGTCTAAGGCAACGCTGCTTCGCCTCGCGGCCGAGTCCATGACAGGCGGCGAACTTTTGGAACATGCCGAACCAGATCGCTTTGGCTTTGATGTGTTTTCTAAACTGCGCTGGAGCGGTGTGGAAGGTGCAGACAATGAAACGTTGGGTCGCTGGCTCAAGGCCTTGGTCGCAGTCACCCCAGCTGCGTCGGCCGAGGCCGAGACACCCATGGATGACGACGCCGACGATGCCTCGCCTCAAAACGAACCGGGACGGCGAGTGGCCTTGCTGGAAAGGCACCTGAAAGTGCTGCGCGAGGCCGCAGCTGCGACGGCTGAGAGACGCCAAGCGTCTGCGCAGGTTGTAGAGACGGACAATGGCTTTGGTGTGATGCTTTCGCAGCCCAGCTCCACGATGCAGCGCTGGATGCGAGCCGCCGCCGCTGCAGATACTCAGGGCCCACACCTGGATATTGGGGCCGCTTATGGAGTGGCTTCGGCGCCTGTACTTGCGGCTGGGGCCCGGGTAGTCGCATGCGATCTTTCATCCACTCAGCTCGACCTCATTGCTGAACGCGCCAGTGCCCTTCTTCGGGATGCGCCAGCCTCGGATGCCGTCGTCCTCGTTCCCGAAGTTGAGCAGCGACTCGAGTGTTTGGTTGGGGCGGTTCCGGGAGTTCTGAGTCGTTTGTCTCCACCTGTGCACCATGTGCTCGCCTCCAACGTGCTACACTTTTTGCCGCCCCGCGCGTTGCGCCTCACGCTCCAACGCCTATATGATGCCATGGCGCCTGGTGCATGCCTGTATGTGGAAGCTGATACGCCATACATGGCAGGGACCTGGCCCTTGTCATGGCTGTATGCTTGGCGACGCGTCTTGGGCAGTGCTTTCCCGGGTTATTTCTGGTTCCCAGCCAGCTTGCGAGCCTGGCTGCTGCCGCACCGCCTGCGGGCCGTGGACCACTATCACATGTTGGATACCCGCGTGTTGCTCCGCGAGCTCCGTGCCGTGGGCTTTGAGATCGATGAGCTTTTTTACGAGTCGCTGGCGCCAGAACAGGATGCCTTTGGCCTTGTACATGATGGTCGGGAGATTGTTGTGGCCATTGCCTGCCGGCGCTAAAAGGTTGTAGCCTAAAGAAGGAGTTTATATTGGGCTCATGTCGACCTAATCAAGTCATTTACACCATACGACGCACACAAAATTCATCCAACACCCCACCACCGCCGCCGGCACTTTTGCCCTGACTTGATCTCAATGTCCAACAACCTGCACATAGCTGTTCCCTGTCAAACCTGGGGAGACACCCCCCACATGCCCTCCCCACAAGCGCATTCCTTTCAAGTTGTTCCGTCAGTAAGAAGAAGATCGATCATACACACACACACACACACACACACACACACACACACACACACACACACACACACACACACACACACACACACACACACACACACACGATTCAAATTTTTAATTTTTTACACAAGCAGGCATCATCATCATCATTGCCGTAGTAGTATCAAGATGGAAGAAGGATATTGGTCGCATGCTGTGAATGACCGGGAGCGGTTGGCAGAGGCCATGGCACTGCGACGGTCGAGGATTGAGGTGGGTGGGGTTGGATGCAGGAGAGGATGGATAGCGGGTGCAGTGGGTCAGCTGGTGTTGTATGAATGTTTCGGGTGGAGACAAACTCATGGTGTTGCGCAGGCTGACGTGCGGGTGGGAGCTGGGCGGGCCACTGGCCAGGAGCTGATTATGGCGCACCCTCCCGCCACGACCAGCGATCTGAGCTTTTACGACTTTGTCGAGACGTTGCTTGCAGCCGAGGTACGATGGGTTTGTTGCGTTGTGGAACCGGGGGGCCGATGCCCAACTGATGTGGGGTACTGCTCCCAGTTTACCATTAGCATTCTCAAGCTGGATTTCAAGGACACCGATGCCGTAGCACCAGCGCTGGCGTGGTTGCGTGGTGCGTGACCAGTCAATATGTGGCTCCGTTGAAGTGAGCACTCTGCAGCACGGATGTAGACTGGCGCCACGCTCATGTGGTCTCGGGATCTTCACAGCGCATGCGCAGGCCCGGCTGAAGGCGAGAAACATTCAACTCTGGCTGAATGCCGATATACTCCAGGGACCAGGTATGTCTCCACTTTGTGACCCCATGGCAGCCCGTGCTTGATCTTACGCCTCACTGGGCAACAATATAAACTCGGTTCAACACAGGCGGGGCTGCACCGGTTTTTGATGCAGCCGGCTTTGTGCGGCAATGTCGCGCTGCATTTCCCGCTGCCACGTTGTCCCTGGGTTGGACAACCTCGAAGCTTTGCCTCAAAGGCTATACACGCCAGCACGAAGCCGAGGTACGTGCCTTTTTTTCATAGCAGCGTTGGAGTTTTTCTCAACTGCCCCTCCATCCCCTTGCAGCGATCCTTTGACTCGCATTTTTACCTGACACTTTCTATTGGTGCGCTGCTGCTGCGGGTGGCACTTTAGATGCTAGAGCTGATTCAGACGCAAGCGGGAGATATGCCCGTGACTTTTGCCGTTTCCCTGTTTCATGCTCTTTTACGTCCAGATACGATTGATGCCCTGCTGTATGCGGCGCCTGACGCCTCGGTCACGCTCTGGGGCCATGAACCCTATGGGGTACGTCCAAGTCTGTGCTTTGCTAGGAGGGACACAATCTCGTGGGCACTCATTTCTTATCGTGTTGCTGGCACTTGCAGGCCGCAGCCCTGATCGACAAACTACAGCGCACGCACGGAGCAGCGCGCGTTCACGTAGACACTGCACCAGGACCCTGGCACGTACTACTGCTGCACGGTCTCCAACGCCTATACAATTGCTAATGAACCGTGTCCCTCGACTTGACGTCGAGGAGAACATGCCACTGCGTGGCCCATGATCCAAGTGCTGCAAGGGTCTTGGCCCATGGCCTGCTATTAATTGATTCCTGAGGAGACATGTAGTACGAACGTTTTTTGACTGCTTGCGTCTCTTGCATAACCGGGACCCTTGATCGGACGACGCCCAAGGTCAACAGCTCCTCAACCAATACGATGTTCTGTTATGACATTGTTAGCACCACCTTGATCCTGTAATATCCAGACCGATGATCCATGATGCACACCCACAGACAGCCTGAGATCGCCACAGTCGGAGCTAGCCATGTCGCCATCTCGCCATCGGGCCATGTAGCCATGTATCCTGTAGCATGTTGTCCTGTAGTATTGTAGTCCTGTAATCTTGTAGCCATATAATCATCGCCGCTACATTCTACAGCCACAGCCACCGCCATTGACCCTCCACGCCTCCCCTCCGCCATGCCCTTAGGCAGCTCACACACACACACACACACACACACACACACACACACACACACACACACACGAAAGTTGCGACATCGAGAATGTCAGCAGCCACGAGGGTCAAGGTGCTAACATCATCAAGTGAATGCATCTCTGCAATCAACGCTACATCATTTCTGTGCCTCTGTTTTAGACTCGAAAGTATACTCTTTCTCTGGGATCCCTTTATTTTTAACACTAGACTATTGTAGCTTTGGTTCATATCTCTGCCTATTGCACCTTCTGGCTTCGTCCCTCTAATCATCTTCTTTACCGCTCGACGCTCTCTCTCTCTCTCTCTCTCTCTCTCTCTCTCTCTCTCTCTCTCTCTCTCTCTCTCTCTCTCTCTCTCTCTCATTTTTTTTTTTTCGTTTGTGGCGGAGGAGCTAAACGGCAGCCGGTGTAGACCTTGTGAGTCCGTTCCTCCGTTCTCATCCCTCACCCCTGCTTTGCGATCGTGCAGGGATAAGACAGACATATCACAAATGCACCCGGGGATGTGTACAAGCATTCAGATCGTAGTCTTACGTGTATGATGTGCGTGTCGCTTGTAGCTGGCATCATGGCAGAACTCGACGAGGCCAGCTTGACCGAGGCCTTTGCAGCTGTTCTGCAACTGAGCGAGGATGATGACGCTTATGAAGTTGTCCCGTACATTGCCTCTATGGTTGCTGGAGACCAGGACATGCTCCTTGACGAGGAGACCTTTAATGAATCTCTGGGTGACATGCTGGTTCGTACGATCGCTCCCAGAGTTTTAAGACTTGCCCAAACGGACGAGCGACTTTCCACCGAGACAGCCATGCTCACCCAATCGCTGACTCGACCCTCAGACTGGCTATGGTGTGTGTGAGGATGAAGATATGGTGCCCGCACTGTGCAACAAGCTCTTTCAGCGGGCTCGGACGATGGCTGGCGTGAATGGCGACAGCGCCAAACTCAAGGAAGACAAATCTGCCTCCGCCGGAGGAGTGCAGGTACTAAGCGCGCCCGTGGTCATGTCCCAGACGTCTGCTTCCATCATCACCGAGGAAGAGGATGCCAGCGTCGTTGCCAAGCTGGGTCGGGCCCTGTACGCCAACAGCAAGGAGGGTCTGGCGCCCGACGTGGTGGTCAAGCAAACCGCCGCTCGCCGTAAGCTCGAGGCCAAGCGCCAGCGTGAGCTCGCAGCCATGCGTAATTGGCGTGATGATGCCGACGAAGAGAGTGCCCGCAAGGCCCTGGAAGTCTACCTCAAGGCCATTTCTACCCAGCCTCGCTTCACGGGTGACATTGTCATCAACGATGTCAACGTTAAGAAACCTTCCACGACCATCAACCTCCTCGAGGGTGGCCAGCTGCGCCTGATTCAGGGCCGCCGCTACGGTTTGATTGGTCGGAACGGTATCGGCAAGTCCACTCTTCTTCGTGCCATTGCCAGCTATGAGCTATCCGCCTTTCCCAAAACGCTCAAGGTTGTCCACGTCGCCCAGCACGTCAAGTCGAGCGACGAGCCGGTCATAAAGTACGTCATCCAAGCTGATCTCGAGCTCCAGTCTCTCCAACAAGAGGAGCAGGAGCTTCGGGCCAAGCTTGAACAAGCCGAGAGCTCGGGTGAGGACGGGCAGGTACTTCAAAACCGCATCCAGCAAATCTATGACCGGCTGAATGAAATGGAGTCCTTCTCAGCCGAAGGCCGTGCTGCCGAAATTCTCAAGGGTCTGCAAGTACGATCGCTCGGCTGCTTGAGCCCCCCCCCCCCCTTTTTTTTCTGGCTTGCTGATCTGTGTGGTCGTTTGGTCTCAAACCGCGCCCCCCTTGTCGCTCTCAAACGCCGGCTCACCTCCGTTGTTGTACCTGCCCTGGCCCACGCTTGAAAATAGTTTACCGCCGACATGATGCAACAGCCCGTCTCTTCGCTCAGTGGTGGCTGGCGCCAACGTGCCGGGCTAGCTGCGGCACTTTTTGTGGCCCCGGATCTGTTGGCACTGGACGAACCGACCAACCACTTGGATTTCACATCGGTGCTCTGGCTCCAGGATTACTTGAAAAAGTACCCAAAGACCATCATCATCGTGTCGCACGATCGCATGTTCCTTAACGAGGTCGTGACCGATGTGGTCCTCTTTGCCAACAAGAAACTGAGCTACTACAAGGGTGATTACGACTCTTTCGTCAAGGTTTGTTACGATTTTGCTTTTTTTTTTTTTTTTTTCTTTTTGCCATCCCAGGTCCCGCCTCGTGCTTCTCTGCGGCTCTGATCTAGCTAGCGTATTTTGGCAGGTTCGCCAAGAACAATACCTGGCCGCCAAGCGCGCGTACGAGGCCCAGCAGATGCAGCGTCAGCACATGCAAGAGTACATCGACAAGTTTTATAATGACAAGCGCTCCAGTGCCCAGGTTGGCATTTGCTCTTGCGCCAGCCCTTGCCGAGCGTCGTCCCATCATTCATGGGGCTGAACTCTGTCTGTAGGCTGCGCGTGTCAAGCAAGCCATGTCCAAGAAGAAGGCTCTCGAGAAGATGGAAGAGTTGCAGGATCCGGATGCGGACGTGGACGAGGACTCGCTCAAGCTTCGCTTCCCAGAACCCAGCCTTGTCAAAAAGAACCAACTCATTCAAGCCCAGGAGATTAGCTTTGGGTTCGTTTGCCTTTCGTTCTGCCGCAGTGGCTGCTCTTTGTTTTGGTGCCGTGCCAATGCAACAGACTTGCATTTAACGACGACGGCAAATTGCCTCCTTGCAGCTATGATGAGAACCGCCTCATTGTGCAAGATGTATCTTGCGCCATCGAGAAGGACAGCCGCATTGCCATTCTTGGTGTCAACGGCGCAGGTGCGGGACATGCATCGGGCCTTTTTTAACCTACTGTTTGTCAAGCATGCCACGCAGACGTGAGTGACGGTCGCTAACCAACTGTACACCTTTAGGCAAATCCACGCTCCTGGGCCTTTTGTTGGAAGAGCTGGACCCAAGCAAGGGTACTGTCAGCGTTCTGGGTGGCATGCGTGTGGCCCTCTTTGCACAGCATCACGTGCAGCAGCTGCGTCTGGAAATCTCGCCCATTGAGCATCTCCGCGAGGAGTTTCCGGGCATGTCGGTTCAAGAATGTCGCAATTACCTTGGCTCTTTCGGTATTCGTGGCGAGACTGCAACCACTCAGGTACCCTTTGGCTCATGCCGCGATCCTTTGTGAGTTGACACGCGTTTTCTCATTCAGTTTGGTCGCATGCGCGAATTTTAGATTGGCTTTCTATCGGGTGGTCAGCGCTCTCGTGTTTCCTTGGCCACGCTCACTCAGCGCCAGCCCCATCTGATCGTTCTTGGTGCGTCGACACATTTGATCTCCTTTGCACTCGGCTCTTTGCACTATCGCACCTTTGAGCGTGCCCACCCGATCGTTTTGGTTTTGCTCTTCTTGGCTTGGCCTCACCCTGACTTGCGACTGTGACGTTTATAGACGAGCCTACCAACCATCTGGACATGGAGACCATTGATGTGCTCATCGAGGCCATTGCCGTCTTCCCGGGTGCCGTGGTGGTCGTGAGCCACGACCAGTACTTTTTGACCCGAGTGGGCCGTGAATTCTGGAGTCTCTCCAAGGGCCACCTGAATGTTTTCCAAGAGTTGTCCGATGCCAAAAAGGCTTGCTACAAGCTTTGAGCATCTCCATCGAAATTGATTAGACTGCCTCTTTTCTCGCGACATCTTCTGCACGCTCATCCCGGGTCATCAGAGCGCGCTTCTTTTGCCGAGAACTGTTCCGACGTCAGCACTCCATGTCAAAACTCTCTTGATGTGGTCGTTGTGCTATTTCTGTATCTCAGCTCAAACCAATTCATTTAACACACACACACACTCTCTCTCTCTCTCTCTCTCTCATTTTTTGGGTGAAATGTTGACTCAAAAACTCAAAAAAGCATCGTCAGTCATGAACGATGTCACGCCGATTGAGGTGGCGGTGGCCGAGGTGGAGCAGCTGCGGCTCTGGCTGGTGGCGGGCACGGGCTTGGTATTGGTGTTGTTTGGAAGCATCATGACTTGGATTCGCGTGGCGTTGGCCTTGACAGCCCTGTATTACCTTCGCCCCTTGCCCGGGTACGTGCGTCGTGGCGCTGCCCGGCCTTTGGCACCCAGACCTTGAGGCTCCGGCGCCCACTGCGATGCTGATCGATCATGCATCTGGCCTGTTTGTGGTGACTAGGGAGCTCTCACAGGCACGCGTCAAGAGCGATGTCACAGATCTCACCATGCAGCATCAAGAAACCACAATGCCAATGCTGCAGGGCCGCTCATTCTTTCGACGTGCTCTGCGCGTAGTGGCTCGCGGCCTCGTCTCGGCAGGATTCTCCAGTACGTTGACAGACCTTGCCACAATGTCCCATTGGATTCCTCATTAAACTCATGCTGTTCCATCGGCAATGCTCGATCCGGGGGATGCCTGGCGTGCATCACTAGTTTCCAGCCTCAAGCTTCACTTTGTCGACTGCTTCATCTTCCACGTGCGTGCTGCAACCGCGCTAGCCTTGTCGCACACCCATCTGCTCGTCTAAATCCTCTGACCAAGAGCCGGTTGCCAATAGGTATGCCTGGTGTCCCTTCGTGACAGCGATGGCCAAAGAATGATGGTTACCCAGTACATTGGCATTATCAAGCACTGGTTCAACCCCCAAGTCTTGCTGGCAACTGATGTAGCGTCTCAAAACAGGCGCGCGAGTCAGCCAAGCTGAGTCGATCCTTACCCCTGTCTATACAACAAAGCAAGAAGTACGTTGCCCTACCCCCGCGTACCGCCCGCCTCAGTAAGGATTGCATCGGGACAAGCTCTGCCGCTGCCTCTTTCCGCGTGTTTCGCTCCGGTCAAGAAGTGCCAGTGTCCAAACGAAACTGCCTCCTCTGCACATTCAACGGCCACGTGTGCTTGGCACAATTGTGCCCTGACGTTAACGACGACTGTGTCGTTTAAAACTTGATTCACACGCAATAAAAGAGGAAACCCCGAAGGAAGAGAGAAAAACAAAAAAAAAAAAAAAAAGCTAATTGAAAGATCAAAAAGAGCAACAGCCTCCACACATCGCCCCCAGTGTCGTCCATAGCCACAAGGCTAGCAGAAAACGGCTTTTTTTTTGCACGTCGTTCGATCTGCAGTTCCAAGCCCCTGAGAGCGCTGGATAGGCTTTCGAGACACCGAATCGCAGAAGTGTCAGTGTACCACACAACTCAAAATCCAAATAATACAATATCTGTGAGGACGGTGGAGTGTTTGCAAAGATGGTCTCACAACACCCCATCGCCCCCCTCTCGTGCACCCCTCAAGTAATGAAAGACGCGAGGCAGAAGAGCAACCCAAGACGAAAAGAAAAGAAAATTAGAAATAGAAAACTAACGAAAGAAAAGAAGAAAAAAAAGGGGGGGGGCAGTGTTGTCTAAGCTTCCTAAACTGGTCCGTCCAATAGCATGCCCAGCAGCGTCACGTAGGCCTTATACACAAACAAGTATTGTTCCTAAAACAAGCAACAAGCGCATCAGTGAACGACACCGCTATGACATATGTTTCCAGTAAAAAGGCAAGGGACTGACCGAGGTTTGCACCACAGAGGGATGGCGCTGCTCACGCAACTTTTGCACAATTTCTTTCACGGGAATGCTCTATTCCACAGCAAGGTGAGCAAAAAAACACCAATGTTAGGGAGTTAAAACCAGGCACCATCCGCGCTGGAGCAGAAGCGCAAGATGCGTGCAAGCGTATAGGCAAGCTCGCACCGTGTACTCAAAGTGCTCGCGCGCTACCACGTCCAATGCACGGAGTGGGAGGGTCAGAGCCAGCAGGACGGTGTACAATGTAACAAACACGCCAGAGCGGCCAATGCCCGCACTACAGTGAACGGCCATGGGCCCCGCGTCGCTCGTCTAAAGGGAAAGAGGAAATTAAAGAATAAGATCGGAATGCAAATGACTGACGGCCGTCACCGTACCCGGGCCTCGCACTTACCTGGAACAAAGCCACCTCGCGCAACATTTGCACCATCTGAGCAGCGGAACTGGGCACGCCGTGATCTGGCCAGTCAATAAATTGAAAGTGCATCACCTCTCGCGATGCCCCCGAAGCACTGTCGTGCACTTGAAGGGTCGACACATTGAAGCCGCTTTTCTTCACCACACCCAAGTTCTCGATCGTAAAGTTGCGCGCAGTCACTTTCTTGCGCTTGCGCACGGGCCAGTAGCGATGGCATTTGATATGGCCCTTTTCTTTTTCCGAAGTCACCATGACAATGACGCGAGTATCCTGCTCCCACACCATCTGCCACATGTCTGCGCAAGTCTCAGGCAGCGGGCCTTGGCACAAAATGGCTTGATGACGATTTTCTCCGGGCGCGACCGGTAGCTGCACCAGGTTGGCGTTGATGTAACCCTCAGCCCCCAGCTTGACGCGAGTCTCATCGCAAGGAAGAATGTCACGGTATCGGTTGGCTGCCATGTGTGACTGACCCACACGAGTGGTCAACTGCGGTCGCATGTTGTTCAGCTCCGTGTACTCGTCGGCTGGCTGTTGCTGCTGCATGGCGTCCAGCAGAGCAATTTTCAGCAACTCCCACTTGCGGGCCTGAGCACTAGAGTAGTCGACAGAGGCGAGAAGTCGCTGTCGCCGTGCCTCGTATGCTTCGTCAACTCCGTCTTCCACCTCGTCCTCCTGATCCGTTGCCTCATCGGCGCCGGCCGCACTGGGACTTGGTGCCTTATCCACGGGAGGTGCTGCACTGGATGGGAGCTTTATGCCCGCACCATTCCGGCGAGGGGGGGTGTCGGGGCGCAGGCTGCCATTGAGATCCATCAGTACCCGGCGAACAAGACGCATACGCACCAGGCCGCTAGCAGAAGACAACGCGTCGATAATCTCGCGAGGCTTTTTACCCGCCAACGCTTGACCATTAACGCTGACCAAAATATCGCCTGCGCGCAACGTTCCGGCACGTTCAGCGGCCCCACCAGCGCAGACCTCTTTGATTGAGACCACCTGAGAACCGGTTGTGTCATCGCGTTGTGCTTGAAAGCGCAAGCCCAGTCCGCCGTCCTGGGTCTTGTCCAATACGACGTCAAACTCGTCGTCCTTGTCCACCGCGAGCGGTGCAGCAGGGGCCACGCTGGGCATCGCGCCTTTCACAACCTCTTGGCCTGGCGTTGGCGCTGGTCCCATGGGCATGGATCGTTCACTGCTGCCACCGTCGGATTCGGCCGACAAAGCTGGCGAAGCCGGACCAAATCGGGAGCCACCGCTGCCTTCGTGCAGCTCACTGGCAGAAGAACGTAATCTCAGGCGATGCCGAAGGTGCTCGCTTGCCTCATTCATAACGGGGGACTGGCCCTCTTCGCGCGACACGTCGGGTCGAGAGCTGATTTGAGCCTTGGGCTTGGCGAGGTTAGAAGTGGCAGGGCGCAAAGCCACGTCAGCCTGTTCGAGGGTGCCGGACGCACCTGAAGGCCCGACACCGTTCACAGCCGGGGCTGTGGTGCCTTTTGTCGAGTTGCTGTCACTGTCCCGCGTTTTCTTGAGCCGCGCCGCTGATGCAGCATCTGGGCGAATGAACCGGATGCGAAGTTGACCCTTGTGCTCCTTGATGACCTTGAGTAGATCTGGGCGGTCCATTAAACGGACGTCGTGTCCGTTGACTTCGAGCAGCACATCGTGTCGTGACAAACCACCCAGGGCTGCAGGCGTCATGGGTGATACCTTTTTCACATAAATGGGACGATCCCCGCCACCAGCGATGGAGAAGCCGAACGTGACTCCACTGCGCAACGTTGTCTCAAAGATGTTGCCGGAAATTTCCTCATATAGTGCCTCTCGATTTACTGGCTCGAGCTCAGACACGGATCCCGGGACGGGCTCGGGGACGGGCTCGGGGACGGGCTCGGTGGGAGGAACGGGCAGGCTTTCCGTCGGCGGACCATCCTCGCCCATGGACGTATCTGCTGCTGCAGGCTGAAGTGTTGCATTTGGCTGAGGCGCGGCTTCGGGCAACGCAGCAGCGGACGCTGCCATCCTGTCTGGAGCAGCTGATGCATCAAACGTGGCCTCCGTGGCTGTTGTGTCATCTGCACTGGAGGACGGAGGGGGCGGTAGGTGGACTACGGGACGAGTATCAGTTTTTGCTGCAATGTGACCATCTGTGGGCGGTGCTTGACTTGGCAGGCTGGGCAAGTCCATATCCATCTCTGCGTCATCGGAGTCCAAACCCTGCTCTGGTGCAGTCATTGTTGTACCGCGCGGCACAGCCGCGAACACGGGCTCGGCTTCAACTTTAAGCATTGGCTCCACACGGGGCACATCGTGGTGCGGCTCAGCTGCGCCACCAGCCTCTGGCAGGCGTTGCGTTTCCACCGGGCTATCTGCCCTGTCCTGGTCATTGGCATCCTCAACAGGCGCAACCACTGCCTGCTCCTCCTGCACTTGCACCTTTTGTTTGTTCTGTTCCTCTTGGTGCTCCTGTTCTTCTTGCTCATCGATGGTGGCCGACTGCTTGGAGAGCATGGGTCGCAAACGAGGGCGATCTTTGCCTGGCGCGGCTGACGGGGTGTCAGTGTTTTTGGTAGAAGTGCGCGTCCCAGATGTGAGAGCAGCTGATTTTGCTGTCCTGGACTCGGGGGAGGAGGCTGCGTGGTCAGCCGCTTGTCGGGCCTTGTCTGCTGCAGCTTTTGGCAAAACGCAAAAGGTAGATTCGTGGGGTAGACTGCGCAAAACGTTCAGGGCGTGTTCGTACGAGCTGCGATCCAAAGGTGTACGGTTGGCAGCCAGGATGACATCGCCCACTTGGATGGTGCCCTCGTGAAAAGCCGGACTATCCGTCACAATCTTTTCCACACGAATTGGCTGTGGCGGCGTCTTGTCTGCACCGCCACCAATGGTGATACCAAAGCCTCGAGACCGGCGAAGAGTGACATACACGGCCTCGGCGGGCACGGCAAGGTTCATGGGCAGGCCAGGCGTAGGATCGCTGTCGGGGCGCGGGGGCAGCGTAGCGCGAGTCTTCCCCAATGCCCCCGACTTGCCCGCTGCTGCCTTCAGACGAGTCCACTCGGCTGGCGCAACGCGTTGAGTGCGAAGCAGGATCGGATTGGAGGCTTGTTTCAGGGCCTCGAGGGCTTCAGCATGGGTCATCCCGGAAAAGTCCACATCACCAATCTGAAGAAGGCGGTCGCTTGGCTGCAAGCCTGCCTTGGCTGCCGGGGTTTGAGCACGAACCTCTTGCACGAAGATGCCACCCAAGCCAAGATCTACGCCTCCGGCCACGACCACTCCCAACCCGAGCCGACCACGGTGGAGAGAAACAATTCGGCACACACCTGTCGTCGAGTGCACGTCCCCGAATGAGGGATCCAGTGGCACGACAGCGGCCTCATCCTCTGAAACTCCCCGGGACAGAGTGGTGTGAGCAGCCGTGATGACGGGTGAAGCCAGCAGTGACTTGCCAGAGGGCAAGATGGGCAGGCGCCGCGCCCCAGAGCCGGAGCCTTGCGAGACAGAGGCTGCCCGAGCGCTCAGACTGGGCGTGTCCTGGACGTGACTTGGTGCTGGCAGCGTGCGGCGTCGTTCTATTGGCGATCCTGATGGGGAAGTGTTGTCCCTCTCACCTGCAGCATCGGTAGCCGAGTGCTCGTTGACGGCTGCCAGCTTGGGACTGGCACTTCTGCTTTCATGCTCGGGAATAGTTGCTGCCCCTGACGGGCGGCGGCTGGACGGACGCACGGGCGTGGTGGGCATGCTCGAGCTCGCGTCCGAATCAAAGGACTGCAGACTGGACGTGGACTGTCGGGCGGCGCGTGGCCGAATATCCAGAGTGACCTGACTGCGAGTGTTGCTCAAAACCTGAAGCGCTTGCGTTGGCGTCAAGCCCTCAAGCGAACGACCATCTACGGCCACGATGTGATCGCCCACGGCCAAACCAGCTGCATCCGCCTTGGTTCCGGCGTGCACCTTGCCCACCAAAATTCGGCTTTTCGGATCCTTCTTCTTTGTGGTGATACTAAAACCGAGCCCTGTCTTGGTCGATTTGGCGATTTCAACTCGCTGCACGCCGGCCTCGGGTGGTTTGAGCTCGACCTTGGCCGCAGGTACCACCGCATCGGCTGTTTGCGGTGCCGTGTCTTCCTGCTGAGCCATGACGGCCGGGTCTAGGCGACTCGGCTGACCGGTAAGCTCACCCGTGCTTTGACGCCGCGAAGATCGATGGAGGCTGCGAGGAGAAATGGTGAGATTGACCACATCTTCCGTGTCTCGTAAGAGCTGGATGACCTCAGCGTGGGTCAAATCAGCCAGTGACTTGCCGTTGACAGCAAGGATGCGGTCTTTGCGTTTGATACGCCCATCGCGGGCTGCGGCACTGTCGGGACGCAAGTCGCTGACGACCCCACCACCACGAATGCTCAAGCCCAGTCCCTCGTTGGGTCGCTTCTCAAGGCGGATATTAAAGGCATGCAAGCTCTGGCGCTGCTCGTTGGGTGGCACGGCTGCCAAAGCACGTTCCCGAGCCGCCTTGGCCCGTTCATACAAAGCTGCAGCCTCGAGTGGATCTTGCACGATGCGACCTGCTTCAGTCGCTGGCCCGCGCTGAGGTTGTGGGGTAGTATAAGGCATAGCCGGCACGCTCGACGCTGCTGATGCCTCCTGCTCTGTGCCGGAGATGGAGCCGTCGGGACTCTGAAGATCCACCAGCGTTGATTGAGTCCCATGCCGTGGGAGCTGTGCTTGCAATGCTGCCATCACTGCATCGGGTGAAACGCCTGCGGGCTCGGGCCGTGGCGGGCTGGAGTGATCCCCCAGAGCCGAAGCAAAACTCGTGCGCGGTGCTGCCACAGACGCAAAGCTCGTGCGCGGTGCTGCCAGGCCATCTGGAGCCAACAAAAGGTCGTCATACTCCTCATAACCCTGATCACGCGTGGCACGTTGTATGGCACGGCGCGACTTGGCTTGTTGTGTGTTCGTACGAGGTCGGGTTGGCTCTGTTATGGGCGCAGTTGTTGGCCTGAGATGCGAGGGGTTGGCGGACTGCGCTTCGTCCCCAGCCAGCACGTCTGGCTCGTGGACGCTAACGTTTGTGCCCATTGCGGGCGCCGTGACTGCGTCAACACGCTCCTCATTCTCGTCCTCATACTCGCTCCCGGCGTCCTCGACGAATGCGGGCGAAGACGCGGCTTCCTCAGCCAGGGTGTGGCGCATGACTACTGCGGCATTATCCTTGGCCGGTTCGTCCTGGGAGTCCCAGGACGAGTGCAAGACGTCATTTGTGAGGGGGGTAACGTCCGTCTGCGCTGCTTGTTTTGAGGTCTGTGGTTGCAACTGCAAGAGCGCGGGCGCTGGATAGACAGCAGAACGGGCTTGCATCGCCGCGGGGGCCGTTGCGGTCCGCTCCTGGGCAACAACGTCGTGGTTGGCATCAGGTTGCTCATCAAAGCCAAAGCGTTCCGCACGGTTTGCGTCCAGTTCGACGGGGGTGCGCGGCGCGTGCTGGTCTGGGCCGAAGGACAAGGGGGTCGGACGCTCAGTAGTCTTGCGGCGATGCTCCGAGACCGAACGCACCGAGTCGTCGACGCGAACGTTGGGATCAAGCATGCTAATGGGACGAGCACCGCTGCTGCTGCTGCTGCTGCCGACCGCTGCGGCATAGCGCTGACGCATCATAAAGTGGAACTTGTGATAAGCTTTGCACCGGTGCTGGAGGTAAGCGGCCTTCTCCTGGGTGTCCGCGGAGACGGTGTGGCGCTGTTTGCCCTCGCCCTTGAGCATGATGGTAAGCTTGCGATTGCGCAGGCTTAAACTCTCAATGTTGGACCACGCAAACTTGACCGGATTCTGTTTGCGGTCGTTGAGGTCTTCGTAGATGATGATGCCGCGTGAGTTTATACCAATGAGCAGGGGCATGCGACGGCGGTACCGAACACCCGCAACCGCATAGTAGAGTACGCCATAGTCGTGCAGCTTTTGAGCAAGCTTGAGGTATTCCGTTTCTGCGCGAACGGGAGACATGTCTTTGAGCTTCCGGTGTTGGCCCGGCATCTCGCGTTCCAGGATGGCGACGGTCATGTTGACGACCGTTTGCTCGGGAAAAAAGTCGTAGACATGGAAGTAGCGACCGACATGAGTGGTGGGATCATAGTCACCATACTCGGCTTGCATGGCAAAAGCGCTTAATTGAACCGCCGCTTGGTCCGTGGTTGCAAGGGTGCCCTGAATTACGTCGCGCTTGAGCTGAAGGTAGTAGAGATGGCGCGTTTCGGCCAAGGAGAGGACCGAGACGTTTTCCACATAGAATTCAACGCGAAATTGCACGTCCAGGATGGTAGGCTCGGAGCTGCTGAGCGAGTAAAAGTTTTTGCTCTCGCGACGCTTGGGTGTTGTGGGAAAGTAAGACACAACGTAGCGTTCCATGTCGAGAAACTCGACTTCGCCTGCAGCAGGGGGCGAGAGAGGCATCACTCAACCACGGGTCAACACCATTCAAAGGTGAAAGAGCGCTAGGACGTACGTGTATGCATGAGAGCAAGGCCAAAGAAAGCAGTTTCGTGAAGGCCTATCTCGTTGACCACATGACGAAAGACATCGCGAACAAAGGTGTCGACGTGTACGGGGCGCATTAGAACCTCGCCGTTAAGAAGATGAACCTTGACAAAACGCGTGCTTTGTTCTGCAAAGCACAAGCGTCCAAAGCGAAGCAGAGTAGTGACCGGTGAGTCAGAGGCAAACCATGTAGGCTAGTGGAGACAGGGTGGCCGCACATCATACCCATGAGACGGTTTTGAGCGTGCTGGCGGTGAGCGTCACGGTGCATTTCATGACGCAGGTTTGAGGCCGTGCGCTGAATTGCAGCGTTGCTGTGCAAGGAGGCAGGGCTGCCGTAGGCACTGGGGCCACCATGGTGGTACAGCGTGCGTCGCGGGGAGATCCCGACGGCCATGGGCGAGTTCCGCAAAGAGGTGGTGTGGCCCCCTGGGCCTGGATGCTGAGGAGTGGATGCGGCATGGTGCATTGATGCAGGGCTCACGGTATTGGACAGAATGGCACCGTTCAGACGATGCACTGTTCCAGCGCTTGCGGGGGCGTGTGGCTCGCCCATGTAGACTTTGTGTGGTGTGCTGCTCTCAAGGGTCGTCGGCAAGCGGCGGAGAGACAAAGAGGCAAACAACTGTGCCAGCGTTTCCGAGTAGGAACGAACATCCGGAGATATGCGGTGCAAACGCACGCGGCGTCGCATTGTATCAAACCTGACCCGAGTGCCAAGAAAAAGTTGAATCAGCATCAGGCGGGCAGGATAGCTGGAATGGATGACGGTGAGCACCATTTGATCAAATCTTACGGAATGCGGTGACGAGGGTCGTCCTCTGTCATGGAAGTGACAAGTTCTTCCAAATTGGCAGACATCTTCGTGGTACGTCAAATACACCATTCGTATTTCAAGTAAGCACATGGCCGTGGCGCAGCAAGGGCCCACGTTGGTGGCAGGTACGGATACATTGTGGAGACGGGCAGATGCACGGACCGAGGGTTCGGCGTTCATAGGAAGATTATGGTCGGCCATGAAGAAGAGCACCACGCCAAGCGAATAGGTGTGCGTCTATCCGCGTGACGGGGGCGAGAAACGCTGAGCAAATCGTAGGCTATTGGACCCGTCGATGATGAACAAGGGTGACAAGAAAAACACGTACGTGAATGACGGCGCGGGAGCTAGCCGTGGGAGCCAGAGACCCGCGCTCGGGGGCCTCAAAGCTGGCTGCACCGGCATCTGTCACATAACCTTGCATGAGGTCGGTCATTGGTAAAGGGAGAGGGCGGAAGCGCCAAGCGAAGAAGCAAAACAAAAAGGAAAAAAGAAAAACAGGGTTTGAGTGTTCAGCAGTCTATGACGCACGTTGCTTTGACTCTGAGAAGCGAACTTCGCCAGTGTCACTCAGGCCTAAATGGTCAGGGAGGGGGCGAGGTAGAGTCGCAGAACCATGCGGAGGCGAAGAGTGAGCTCATGATAGCACGTGAGAAGGGAGTGTGTTGGTGGATGTGCACAATTTGGGTTGAGAAAAATAGTTGCAGGAAGGAGGGGAAACATACATAAAGTAGAGAGGTTGATGTGCAAACGCAAGCGATCACGCTCGTCCAAATCTTGCAGGGCCACAAGGGCTTGTCCCAAGATGGCCCAGAGCTGCAATTTCACATCCAATGGGACACAGCCACAAACGGGGCATGTGAGTTGGGCACTGACTGGTGCGCAGCCAGCGCGGGAAGGTGGACCAGGTGGACGGGTAGGAACCAATCACAGAAGGATAAGGACCAGGGGAGGAGTGACCAGGCACCAGAGGTCGCTTGCTGGGGACAAACCTGAGCTTCCTCGAGGGGTGCTCCTCGCTGCTCCAGCAGCTCGTGGGCACTGATGTAGCTCATTGTGTACGGTGGGCGGAAGGAGGCAAAGCCACCCACCGTACGCCCAAACCTACTCAAACAACAGCGGCTTCAACTCTACCCGCTACACGCAGAGATCCGATTCCAAGCAGACCATGCAGGAAGGATGCGGAAGAAGGAGCATCACCGCCCCGCCGCTGCCATTTTGTTCGCCGCAACGGCTAAAAAATATAAAAAAATAAAAAAAAATAAAAAAGTGAAAAAAAACGACAAAAAAAAAAGATTTCAAAAAGCAAAGATACGATAGTGTGATCATTGTCACACATTACACTTTACACAGGTGTGAGTTAGCTTAGACTTTGTCAAAGCGCTGCGACAAGTTTAGGAAGTTCAAGAACGATGATTATATAAAGGAGCGTTACCGCGTACCTCTTGTATTTTAAGTCCTTGGACACTTCTGTTGTCGTGAACTGTTGTTGCGTTTGATGCAGGTTTATGCTTTTCCAAACACCCCGTTTCCAGGTCGCGAAGCTGGTGGCTGTCGCTATGGGCGTGGCTGATGGGATACAACGCCCCGACGCCCAAGTGAGAGCGTGAGGTCACCTTCTTCTCGCGCGGATTGTTGTTCCATGTCCATTGTAGTCATTCTTCTCGCATTGCTCGGTCCCATGTGTCTGTTACAGCTGGTGTGTATGAATGAGAAGCCAATTGGTATGCTATGGGTCGCACGGACATGCTGTTGCTTATGCACATCGAATGGTGGTGGTGGGCATGGTCTAAAAACGTGGACCACCACGTTTTTTTGTGGTTGTGAATCTACCCATAGAACGGTTGGACACCACTTAAAGCTGGGCTGCTCGCGTTAACGGCCATCTGCATGTATCGGAGTTGCTATTGAAGCGCGATGCTGACTCTGAAGTAAAGTCATCATCTCCTCACCTTTCCTCTTGTGCGATGCCGACTGCGTTGCGTTCTTTGTATCCGGCTTTTTCGCCGCCCCCTCTTTCTCCCTGTCCTCTTGTGTTAGTGTCAAATCCGTAACCGGCCTTCAGACGAGCTGGAGCCTGACATCTTGCTGTTTCTTCTGCTTCTTGAACTGTCGCTTGTCCCTCGTCAATTCACAAAAGCAACCATTGCCGGATAAACTCTGCTTGTTCTTGAAGACGCTCGTCGAGGAACCGTGTCGAACATTGTGGTTGCCCCTGCCACCGAGATTTAAGTACGGTCCCGTCGACCGGAAGGGAGGCATTTATTTTATTTTATCTATTTCTACTCTTTGTTCGCAATTGCCAGGACGAGTATTTTCGAGTGAGATCCAGCCCCTGCTAGTCACGACTATGGAGGTGGCGAATCTGCTGTTGGAATACCGTGCTGGTGACCCGCCCTGGTGTGCAAAGGGAATACAGACACTCACAATCTCACGATCTCCGGAATTCGCGACGACAACGCCCTCATGGCCTTGAAAACGGACATCTGCATTGACCCTCTGCTTTGCTGAATGCCTTGGTGTGCCAATTCTTTGCCTATGGCTTACCTCCGCTTGCATGCCTCTTATGTGTGGCCATGTCCCTCACACATCCATTGGCACCGTCGAGAAAAGAAATTCAACAATTTTATCTAAAAAAAAATCCGGAAGTTGATGCATAATGGCCATTGCGCTCCGTGTTCGTCAACAAGTAGCCCCCCGCCTCCTGATTTATGGACGTTCTGGAGTTCTAGACGATGTGCGTTATCGTGCCGCACACATCTGGCGTACAGGAGATGGTGGGCGGGACTGGGGAGGGGGTCCCGGCAGGGGCGTTGCGCGATGAAACGACTCGTTCTCAACAACTCATCCATAGTAAGGAATCCGCTTGGTTCTGATAATTTTTGAATCAACACAGATGGAAAAGTACCCCCCAAACATTAAGAATACATCACAGAACGATGCTCTCTTCCACACTACCACCACACGCGCATGCGCACTTTCTCCCTTATACACTAAGCCATTCCCACACACACAGATCTTTGCACACAACATGCTTCCAGCAGCCGCCCAACATCCAAACACCCAAGTACAACACATAAACACAACAGTTTAAAACAACAGGCAAACCGAGCCCGCGAGCCGAACTTGAAAAAAAAAGTAAAAAATGGCAGAGGAGGTGATCAAGGCGCAGGCACCGCCGGCAGCGCGTCAAACCCTGGATGAGGCGTATGCCGAGCCGGATAACTTTCTGGAGATTGATGTGACCAACCCTCAGACGCATGGCTTTGGTAACAAGCGGTACACCGATTATGAAGTTCGTGTCAAGGTAGGCAAGAGATCGCAACGCTGCCGTCGTGTGGCGCTTCCTCGCATGCACGCGCTCTTGCACACCTACGCGCGCCTCCTCTCTTGCTCCTCGCTTTTTGCGCCTGCCTCCCCCCACCCCTGCTGCGATCGCTTGTGTTTGGTATCGAGCTGGTGAATGACCTCTTGCAGATTTTTACGGTTTGCTTGTGAAAGAGTTGTCCACGCTGTTGTTGTCCTGTTTCTTTTTCTTTTTTTTTTATTCCGAGTTGTGCAGGTTGGAAGGGCAAGGAAAATGGGCAGCCCCTGGCTGACGCATCCTGATCCACCCTGCCTGTGATTTGAGACGGAATCCTTGGTCTTTTTTTTGGCGGGGGGGGGGGGGGGAGGAAGAGGGCGGTTTCTTTTTTTTTTTTCCCTTTTTGTTTGACTCTACTACTACGGGCATCGTGCTCAATGCGCGGGATTGTCGCTGAAAAGAGTTCCCAGACGTTGTGGTGTCTGATCTCTCACCTGGTACACTTTGTCATGATCCTGTGTTTCAATGTAGACCAACCTGCCCATCTTCAAGCTGAAGGAGTCGCAGGTCCGCCGTCGCTACAGCGACTTTGACTGGCTGCGCGCAGAGCTTGAACGTGATAGCAAGGTTAGCACCCGATATCAGAGATGTTTTCTAGCTCTTCCATGTTACTTGACCGATCTCTCGCCTGATTGGTCTCATCACTTGCTTACAATCCGCCAATTTGTAGATCATGCTCCCCCCTCTGCCCCCCAAGGCGCTCTCCCGGCAGATGCCCTGGGTCAGCGAAGAAAAGGGTGCGGCATGGCGACTCTATCGCGTCCGGTCTCACGCCCAAAATTGATTTCTCACAGCACCTGATTCCTGTGTCTAGGCATTTTCGCGCAAGAGTTTATTGAGGAGCGCTGCACCGGCCTCGAATCCTTCATCAACAAGTCAGTGCCTTGCACCACTGTTTTCTTTACGGTTGGCCCGGGCGCATTGTGCCCCTTTTTTTTCCCATTTGTGGTTTCTGATGAGCCTGGTTCAATCGTAGAATCGCGGGACATCCTTTGGCACAGAATCAAAAGTGCCTTCACATGTTCTTGCAAGAGCCCCACATTGACAAGAGCTATGCGCCGGGCCTTGTCAAGGCTAAGCGAAAATAAGCTGCCTGTTTGCGACTGCATCCTCTCTGCTCCGATCAGTTCCCTTCACACATGCGCCATCTGAAGACAGGCCCGCTTGGTGATGCGGCCCCTTGTCCATTTGCTTTTTCCTCTTCCCGTTTGTCCCCGTTTGTCCCCATTTGCCCGTGATTTTGCTTCTTTGTTACATTGGCGCGGGTCTGGCAAACAGTCAGGCCACGTCCGCCCGACACAAGTCGAGCTCATCGTCTTTTGATTCTGAATCTTGTGTGACCTGCCACATGTTGCATGTTGCATGTTGCATGCCGCCAATGGCGTGCGCGCTTGTTTCTTTCTTGGGAGTTTCCAGCAACGTTTTTCTTCTTGGTTTGAGGATGGACGATCTGGTCCAACGCTGCTCGTTGCCGCTCTCTCTCCTTGAACTCTGCTAGCACCTTTCATGTGTGTATGTGTGCTCTTCCCGCTACACAGTTCTCTCATCTGTCTCGTGAGTTTGATTATGAATTTTGTTTCTTTTTTATGTTTGTCAAAGCCCGAGCTGTCTAGGTCAGGTGTTCAAGCTTTGAGAAATTGAGAGACACGCACCCACCCTTTTTAAACCTGAAATGCAAAAAGGGAATCGCATCCGCCAGAATGGCTGAAGAAAGAACAAACAACACTCTAAAGACAGACTCAAATTCAGACGTCACATATTAACAACTCATCTGTATAACCTGGTCAAACAAACCAACTCCCGGGTAGATATGATACTAGCAGAGGCTCCGCCCCTCAGCATTCACCTGCTACAGCCGCTGTGACAGTCAACGCCTGGAGATGGGCAAAGTCAGCCTGCAACAAGCAACCGAGGGTCAGCTCAAAGTCTTGCTGCGAGGCGATCCTGGCGTGGAGATGGCGGGAAGAGGGGCCTTGATGGTATTGCCAAAGGGAGGCAAGGCTCGACTCGGCGAGGCACTGGGCATGCGGCTTGGGCTCCGACTGCTTCGCAGACTAGCACTGCCCCGCGCACCAGGCTGAGCCGAGGCCACGCGTTGTAGGGCTACTGGCCCCAAAGTTTTTAGGCTTTCCATCTGAGCAATGGGGTCTTGCTCGTGGGTCCGCTCATGAGGCCCAGGCTCGCGCACGTATACTGGGTTGCCAAGCTTGTCCAAGCGAAGCTGACCAAGTCCGCTTTGGGTCTCAGCCAAGGTGGCCGTGTGTTTCAGAGGGTCCAGGTGACCACTAGCGGGAACATGTGTGCCGCGTGCACCGTGCGAGCCATGTCGCGAGCCTTGTGGACTTCGGGTGAGCCGAGAAGGGCTGACATGAGCGGAGTCGCCCGAAGCACCCAAAGAGCGCTGCGGCCGAATGAGGCTGGAGAGACTATTGGTGATGCTTGGGTGCAGGTGCTCCATATTGAGCGAATCTGTGGCGGTGCGGCTAGATAAGCGGGACCAACTCCCGCTGAGGTTGAGAGGCTGGCCACCAGTCAGATGGTTTGGCTCTTGTCCTCTGCTGCTGCTATGAATATGCTCCTCGTCCTCGTCCTCGTTCTCGTCCTCACCCTCGCCTTCATCCTCATCCCCCTCATCGTCGTCAAAATGACCTTCAGCGGCGTCATCCTCGTCCTCATCCTCGTCCTCATCGTCGATATCAATCTGATATGTGTGGTGGCTGTGACGCTTGTACTGTTCCAAGCTTGAGAAGCGAGTATCAAGATCCCCCGGGCCTTGCAGACGGGCCAGCATGCGCAAATTTTCTTCTTCCAGCTGCAGACACGAAGCTTCAAGTTTATCACGTTCCGTGCTGTGAGTATCGAGCTCCCGCCGCAACCATACCCGATCCGCATGTTCTGCCTAACGTGTTTTTTTTTCGACCCAGACCATGAGAATGTGAGGCGAGGAAAAGGAGCGCACAGAGTGACCGTAACGCGAGTAAGAGCGCCGGGCCATGGGACAATTTGAGGCAGAGAGTGGTGCAGTGGTGCACTGCGGATGGTGTGGGTCAGATACCAGTCATCGTACCTTTTCGCGAGGGCCTTGACGTGCGATGGCATGCTCGGTGGCGCGGTGTTTGGTGCGCTGCATGCGGGCCGACAGGTTGTTGGTAAAGCGCTCTTTTGAGGCTTGAAAGTCGTCGTGAAATTCTTGCATGAGCTCGCTATGTTCCTGAGTCATGTCAGCAATGGTGGCACGCATCACCTCAATGTTTTTCTCCAGCTCGCTCTGACCCACGGCCGCGTACTCCTTCAGGCCTTGGAGCTCGTGGTTACGATGAACAACGTCCTGATCAATCTCGTCCAGCTTGATACGCAGGGCCTTGACCTCATTGTCCAATTCGCGCACCAATTGATTTTTCTCATGCATGACAGCCTGAAGCTTTTGATCAAGCTGAAGCTCAAAGTCACTCATTTGGTCGGCCTGGCCCATGGATGACTGCCGCAGCTCCGAGTATTTCTGTTAGCCGCCAGAAGAATAGAGATGAAGCATGAGGTGCACGAACAGCAGCATTGAGAACGGTGAGGGGGGGAGAAAGGGGCGCGATGAAGATGGTGGATTTTGCTGTGTGACTATGTCTGACCTTGAGCTGATCATTGCGAAGAGTCTCGAGCTGGGCGTTGAGTTGTTTATCTTCGGCGCGCAACTCATCGCGGCGCTGTCGCAAGGCTGTGCAATGGTCAACTCGGGTTTGGATGCTAATGGATGAATGGATGCCCCCACGAAGCCAGGTGAGGACAATGTCTGGCGGCTGCACCGGCACCAGGTGAAAAGTCCATGGACCAACCTGAACTGAATGAAACGTTCCATCGAGGAGAGTTTGGGCTCGACCGCCTTCTTGGTGCCCTTGGACTTTGTGCCCTTCTTCTTGCCGCCCGTTTTGGTCTTTTTGGGCGCCATTGCTGACAAGTGCTGAAGGAAAAAAGGGGGCGGGCGGGGCCGTGTGTGGGCACAGAGTAAATGGTCGGCCAAATTCAAGCGCGGTCACGCGCGTGCGGTCTACAAAAGCCGCTAACCAAAAGCTTTCGAGGTGGGTGCTGAAAGCGGATCCTGAGGCTGGCAAGAGGCAAGAGGCGGGCGCCCAACCCCAGTCAAATAATAATCAACCCAAGCAAGCAAGGGCTGGTAGATCTAGGGTCCAAACGCCACCACAACCAGTCCCGGTCATCTATC
>NW_001865085.1:126509-144633 GCF_000002865.3 Monosiga brevicollis MX1
ACGCGGTTCGTTCACTGTGAGGTGGAGGTCATATTCATGTGACAACGTGCCCTTTGGAAATGTTGCTGGGTCGAGGTACTTGCAGTTGGTGACTTCAAGGGATGATGCTCACTCGCCTGGTTCTTTGTGTGTGTGTGTGTGTGTGGTGTTGAGACCTGGATGGTGACCTCTCTCGTGGGAGAGAGTCTGGCATGCAAGAGGTTTTTGATTTGAATTTTTCAAGGGTGTTGTTAACCATGTCAAGGCGCTTGCTAAGAGAGCCAACACCATTGGGGCAGTTGAGAGAAACACAAAGAGAAAGAGTGGTTGTGTATGCGGAAGAGGAAGGCATGTGACGGCACAGCAGCCACCGTGAAGCCCACCCAGGACAGGGCTAAGGGTCCAAACAAACAAGAGAGAAGGGGGCACGACCCCAGAAACCACGGGGTGGGCACAGAGTGGGAAGGAGAAGGTTATCTGGGCAAACACACGGGACGCCAGCGCCCGCCCGGGACCTCCTTACAGAGTGTCATTGAACTTTGATGAAGCTTAGTAGGCCGCGTTGGCCGAGGGAGGCGGGCCCAGGGGATCGGCGGGCATCTCTGCCAGCTCAGGAAGCTTGGGCTTGGCGGCATCTGCTTGGAATCGGTTAATGGCAATGGCCACACCCTCGATCAGCGACAAGATAAAGGCCTATAGTCAGGGGTAATGAAACGCGCAGTGGGATGAGTTGTGCGTTGCTTCAAGATCTTGTTTGGCGGACAATGAGCCAAAGAAAGGCGCTTACACCACCCAGAGCAGCCTTGAAGGCAGTCTTGGGACCATAGCGGATGGAGAGGAGACCCGAGGTGAAGAAGCCCGAAGAGATGGCATTCCAGGGATCCTCCTTGCCACGAAGAGCCACAAAGCTGCAGTCAAAGGTGGAGAAGAGCGCACCCCAAATGGCAAAGTTGCCTGCACATTGCCCCGACACAAAAGGGTTGCGTAAGTTGACTCGAGCAAAAGCCCTTCACGGCCTGGCAAAGGCACAAGGCGCGCATGAGGTCGGGACCATTCGAGATGAGAAAGCTTACCACCGACGGTGGGTGCCCTTAATTTGACGGCGCTGATCATTTCGCGGTATTTGAGGCCCTGTGCCAAGGGAGCGGCAAGTAAGCTTGATCAGTCATGACTTGAAGCAGGGCAAACACAGAAAGAGAGGAAGAACGGAAAGGGGAAGGATATTTTGAAAAAAAAAAAAAAAAAAAAAAAGAGAGAGAGAAAACAACCCCTCCTAGAGGCGGAGGAAGGGCAGGAGCAGACTTCAAATTTGGAGTGTTGCATGTTTCAGACGGGAAAGACAAGAGGACGCACAGTGGGGGCGTTGCGGTAGCCGCGAACGCCATGCCAGATGGTGCCACCGATGGCGCCCATGGCAAAGGCAGCACCGCAGTCGTCGAGAATGCGGTAAGGGCTGTGATTGGGTCAAGCAGGGAGTTGGTCAATCAAAAGGGAAGAGCAGATGGTGGTGAGCACAAGGCGATGCGGCTGCCACGACGGTGTTCAAGTCGGGCAAGTCGGCCGAGCAAAGCAGCGCCGCGGACGCACCAGGGCTCGCGCTGAAAGGACTGTTCTTCTTCCATGTTGGGCTCCATGGTAGCGGTGTGAATTTGGAGGTACTAAGCTTTAAGAATGGTCGGTCACAGACCGAACGGATCAACAAGAGTGCCGGCGCAAGACTGGACCAGGGAGCTGGATGGACAAGCAAGCAGGTGGTCGAGCAGCCACCAAGCCAACGAAGGGTTCGAGCCATGCACGACAGTGTGAGCGTCAGCGGGCAATACCATCCCTGTCCCAGCCTCAGGTGCATGAACCATGGACCCGATAACAGCCTGAAATGCAGAGGCATTGTACTGTTTTATGCAGCACGGACAGGGGTGCCAGTAGCGAGGCCATAGTCCGAGCACATGCTCTCAAGGCTGCCCTTTTTTTTTTTTTTTTTTTTCGTTTCGCGCACTTACGAGAGAGAGAGAGAGAGAGAGGGAGAGAGAGAGGAGCAAAGTGGAGAGGTGTGGATGAGGCGAAGACAGTGGGAAGAGAGGTCACACGAGCACGACAAGCGTCAAGCTTGGAACTAAAGATAAAAGAAGAGAAGAGCTCGAGTGCAAGTGTGACGTCAGAGAGAGTGAGTCAACGGGGATACCAACGCAGAGGAAGGCAGTCGTGGAACAAAAGAAGCGCGGCTACACGTGTGCCGTGTGTGATACCACACCCAAGTTCAACGTTATCACGGCTTACACCTTGACAGCATCACACTTGCCGGCAGACGGTGTCAGCAGCCGAAAGAAGGGCTACCAAGTGTGATACCGGTCGCGTTTCAGCTTTCTTACAGCCGCCGGCAATTATCTGACAATATGCTATTGTCAGATGATTATCGGGGATGAGTCTATCAGATGGTAGCGCGCTCGGTGGTAAGCGGTAAAGTGTAACAAATGTGTGACGCTTGACATCCAGCTCATCCAGCTCTGCTACCAACTGTCACAGCGGCGTAAGTCGAGCCGGCCTGGTGCGCGTAAGAGCCCTCTGCGGCGATGGCCCCCGATGGCCTTCGATCTAATCGACTTGCCTGTCGACAGGGCTGGGGCGAGCTCCAACAAGATGGAGAGACGAGGGAGCAAGCGATCGCAGTGGGGGGGGGGGGGGTTTGATTTATGGCCCAGTGCCTTTGATTTGCATCCCTCTCGCTCTCTATGAATACCATTCACTCTCTCTGCTTGTAGCATGAAATTGCCTTTATCCATTTGCCCACACATCACCTCCTCCCTCACTTTTCTTTACACTTTGACACACTCTCTCTTCCCTCTCTGTCTCTGTCTCTCTCTCTCTCTCTCTCTCTGACGGCACACACACACACTCGCGCGTCTATTATTTTTTTCTCTCTCTCTCTCACTCTCTCTCACACACACTCTCTCACACTCACGCTCTCTCTCTCTCTCTCTCTCTCTCTCTCACTCTCGTGACGAGGTCAAGTTGGAGTCGGCGGGGGGAGGGAGCCTTGGCTAGTACGGTCGGGCTGCCTCTGCTCTTTACTGAGGAGACTTGCGATTTTGGTCACAATATCGTCGTACGGCTTTGGAGGTGTGTATCATCATCATCATCGCCATCAGTATAGCAGCGCTTGTACACTGGAAAGGGGCGGGCGACGGGCTGGCTCCCGCGATGGCCAGTGGCGTCAGGTGGTGCTCATGGCTCTTGATCCTGCCTGCTACCGTTGTACACGATGGCCGTGGGGCCTTGCTTTGCTTAGGGGCTCAGTCTTGAGGTCTGGCCGCGTGTCTGCACAAACAGTGGCTGGCGCCGAGGCGCCACTTTTTTTCGCTCCATCGCCCCCTTGTAGCTCGACTGGCCGGTGGCGGCACAATGCAGCGCCCCGTGGCCCGCTAGCAGATCGACGCGACGTTCATCGCGTGGCTGGCACAGGCACACCCCTTTGAACAAAAGCCTTCTTTTGCAGTGAACCACCTCAGTAGAACTTTGAGCCAGCCAACAAGGGCCCTCGTGCCCCTGCCTTTTCTTCGCGCCTCCGAGCCAGCTAGCTAGGATCTATTTGCCATCATCTTCGCCATCATCAGCATCATCATCATGGACCTCACAACTTGGCTCACCTCTCTCAAACTGGAGGAATATGGCGCTCTGCTCGAGCACCATGGCATCACCTCGATCCATCAGCTCTCCATCTTGACTGAGGAACAACTGATTACCATGGGCATGGATAAAATTGGCCATCGTCGTCGCCTCCTCAAAAATGCCAAAGAACTGATGGCCCCTTCGGTCCAGCCCGCTTCTACACAAGCTCAGCCCCCTGTCGTACCCACCAAAACCAAGGCTCCGCCACCCGTTCCCCCTAAATCCCGAGGTTGGCCATTCGTGCTGGCACTGTGCCCCTTGGCGCTGAACTACACATGATTTCACCCACCCCTCATCCTCTTTTCCCTCCTTCCTCCTCCTCCTCCACCACCACCACCACCTCCTGCTTATCCTTCTCCTGCTTATCCTTCTCCGCCCTGCTAGGCCCCTCAACGTCCACAGAGCAAAACGATAGCGATTGTATGTCCCACCCCCCTTCTGCCTTTGGTCCATGATGCCTTCTTCGCCCGTCATCCCCTCGGCTTGAGAGATTGTATCCCGCCGCAACCGCCGCAGCACCTCTTCTCAACCTGCTCACTCCTTGGCCGCGCCTTTTACCTTTGTAGCCGCCCCTCCCCCACTGCCCCGCAAAGCTGGATCCCTGCGCCCCACCCCAGCACTGGCGCAAGAGGAGAAAAAGCTTCAGCCCCGCTCCAAATCGCCCATCATGCCTCCGAGTCGCCCCCCACCCCCTCGCGACTCCGCCCCCGTGCCCGTGTCTGCAGCCGCCACCGCTCCACCGGCCGTGCCCCGAAAAACTCGACCCAGCGACTCTTCAACTCGAGGCCCTGCTCTCTTGCCGCCCTCAAATCGTGCTGCACCCCCCCCCTCACTTCACGCTACCCCAGTGCCCAAACCTTCGCGCCCACCCCCGCCGGCCGAGTCGGCCCCAGCACGCCCCTCCCCGCCTTCAGATCCCGCCCCAGCTCGGCCCCAGCGCGAGGACTCTACTCGCAGTACCACCAGCACTACCAGTGGCAACGCAAGCACCCCCGCAACCCCGCTTTCACCCAAGGCACCCCCGCCCTTGCGTATGTTGGTCGTAGACACCCCCGCGCCCCTGACTCACCCTTGATGCATCGTCCGCAGCCGTGATTTTGTCTCACGTTCGACATGCGCAACAGCCACACGGCCTAGCGATCCGATCTGGCAGCCTCTCCCCCACCCCCAGGCCGCCCCCAGCCCCCGAAGCTCCCGACTCGCACCTCGGGTCCTGATGTCCACCGCAACGAGTTTGCCGCTCCCTCGGACGATGATGAGGGCTCGTACATCATGTTGCCCCGCTTACCCTCCGATGCCTCGCAATTACGCCGGTTTGTTGACCGTGTTCCATCCGCGGGCCCTTCTTCCTCCCCATGCACTCACCATTCTATCCGTGCTCTGCGCGTGCTCCAATGAACGTGGACGACACAGGGTGTCGATTGGACAACGTCGAGAGAGCTCTCTATTGCCCTCCAGCATGACGCGAGAACAAGCCGCTATGCTCACCGAGCGCTCTGTACGTGGTTCTTTGGCGCTGTGCTCGAATAAACAGCAGGGCGAGCCTTCTTAGCTCATCACTTGCCACCGATCTTGGTGACGGTTCTGAAAAATAGGCTGCCGCACCTCGCACGTTGCAAAAACGCTCCAAGGTGGACTCACACGCCACCAAGGAAGGCTGGCTCTTGAAGCGCGGTGGTGCCACTGGCCGCAAGGGTACAGAACCTTGGCAACCCGAGTCTGGTCGTCATGCCCACGGCTTGTGGGTTGGCTTCTCACTAACCTTTCTTCCCCTTGTCAATGTCACTCAGGCTGGGATCGACGGTATTGCGTGTACAAAGAAGGCGTGCTGTCCTATTTTGTCGGAGACAAAGAGACTCGCCCTCAAGGGTGCATCGCCCTGACGGAAATGAAGGCCATTCGTCACGATACTGGCCACAAGAATCGTTTCGAACTCGATACCTACGAGCGCACCTTCATCTTCAAGTCTGTTTCTTCCTTCTGCCCGCTCACCTTCTCGGCTTCTCCCGTTGGCTTGACACTTGTCCTTTCCCCATTCTCACGCATCCCTCACCGCTGCCACAGGGCCGAATCTCCCGAGGAGATGACGTCATGGATGATGTTCTTGGGCTCGCAAATCCAGCTCTTCAAGCCCAAACCGACCGTGCGTTTTGCTTTCCAAGACGCAAGCACATGCTGCTGCGTTACTCCGCCCGTGCTCGCATTCATTTTGCCTCTCGCATTTAGCTAGCTCGTGAGTTGTCTCATTTCCTTTTGCACAATGCTACTTCTGATGCCGCAGGCGGGAGGCAGCATGGCCGACCCAGACAAGGAAGGGTACATGCGGCACGCTTGCGGGGCCATGGGCTGGGCACGTCGGTATATTGCTTTAAAAGACGGCCAACTCTGTCTCTACGAGGTACGGCTTGTACCTGCGATCCATCGGCGCACCACCCACCTTGACTTCTAGTTGGTTCGCTGCTCATTCCTGTTGACCCGCTTGCTTTAATGTTTGCCTCTTGCCTGTAGACGTATCAGGACTTCAAGGATGAGAATCCGGTGGACCGCATCAATACCATGCTGATTACAGTCAAGGTGCGCTCGCGATCTGGTCTTCTGATCTCTTGCCGCCGCCTTCTGTCCACCTGTGGCTAATAGTCGCGCTCGATGACTGTCTATCACTTGCCATTTCGCTCAGGTTGGGACAGGCCGCAAAGCGCGCAACCATCAGTTCAAGTTGGTGGATAGCCAGCAACGGCACATCGAGTTCCAAGCTGCATCAGATCAGGAGCTACGTGATTGGACTCAGGCAATACAAAACTCCATTCTCTGGAGTCTCAACCAACTCGATTCCGCTGCCACCTCCCACAAGAAGCAGACCAAGAGTGTGGTCGATACGATACGCCCCGACGAGGTCAAGACCTCGAGCCTGCGTGTTTTTTTTTTTTTTTTTTTTTTTTTTTTTTTGGATTTCTGTTTCTTGGACGGAGAGATGAGGCGTCTTCCCCCTTTTCTAACAAACTTGGTGTGCCATGCTTTAGGCAATGAAAATCATTCGTGAAAACACCAGCAACCTGCGCTGTGCTGATTGCAGCACGGCCAATCCAGACTGGGCCTCAATCAATCTCGGTACCATGGTCTGCATTGATGTACGTTCTCGCTTAAGGCAAAAGACTTACTTTCAAGATAATGGCTCGGAAGGGGGGGGGGGGGGGGTTTGTTGCCGGCGCCCTGGTACTCACTCACCGATGAACGAATTTTTGCATTCAAAAGTGTTCGGGCGTTCATCGTAGCATGGGCGTGCACATTAGCAAGGTGCGGTCTGCCACGCTGGATGATTGGCCGCGCGATTCTCTTGAGGTGATGAAGGCCCTCGGTGTCAAACTGGCCAACACCATTTGGGAAGGCAACTTGCCCGAGGGGGTCAAACCTAACATGAATAGCGACCGGCCCACCAAGGAGGATTTCATTCGGCGCAAATATGAAAAGCACGAATTTGTCAAGTTTTGGCATGATCCGGCTCGGGACATTAATGAACAATTGTGCGCGGCGGTTCAGCAATCAGAACTGCTGGACACGGCCATGTTACTAGCGGCCGGTGCCGATCCCAAAGCACAGGAAGCCAATACGGGCCACAGCGCTCTGTATCTCGCTCGTCGTGCCAAGCGCTCGCTCCAAGCAGCACTGCTCTCGCTCAATGGCGCCGTACTGAGTGCCGACGAACAGCAGAGCCTCAATGCTAGCGTACAAAGCGCCTCCTCAACGGATGGAAACGTCTTTGGACCTGGCGCTACTGACGATGACGATGAGGGCGAGGATGTCGATTTTCCTGCCCCAACACCCACCCAGTTTGAGGGGCCCCTGGCCTTGTTTGACAGTCGCAGCGCTACTCTGACCCCGTATGATGCCCTTTACGAGATGGGCGTGCTGCGCCTCAGCCCTCAAGAGGCCTCCACGACCGGTGCAGGCACTCCCGAGGGCGCGCCCACGGCCATGGAAATTCCCTTGCAGTCGCTCAAGACGGCGCAGGCCACCACGGCCGCAGATATTCTGAACAGTTATGGCCACGGGCAGGCACAGTCCGCCAACAATGAAAACTTGCGTTCTGTCCTCGCAGCCGAGCATGGCTACCTGTGTGTCACCACGCTGTCAAGTCGCCGCTTTGTGCTGCAAACGGAAACGCCAGAGCAGGCTCGTACCTGGGCCGAGTGTCTGCAGGCCAACATTGACGCCATTCCGCTGGGCGATCGGGGATTCGACTTTGAAAATTGCAGCTTTGTGGGCCACCTGCAGATTCATCAAGAGGGTGTCGGCTACAAGCAGCGGTACTTTGCCTTGCAGGGCAAGGCTCTGTCCTACTTTCTTTCGCAAACAGACCCAAACCAGAACGAGATTGACCTGTCAAACTTCTACGATGTTGTCGCGGGTCTGGTGCGTTGTGTTATCTTCCGTTTCACTGCTCCTCATCTTGTGTTGTTCCCAACACCGAGTGCACCACGAACGTGACGGCTCATCTTGCCGTAATGATTTCTCTTGTTATCTTTTGCTTGCGCTGTGCTTAGGCGAGCAGAGGTGTGGACGGCAAGCTCGAGACGAGCAAGTCCCGGGTTGATCTCACGCTGGTTGGTGTCCACGACTTGGTTGTACTGCGCGCCAATACGGAGGAAGTGCGGGACGAGTGGTTCCGCCATCTCAAGGCAACCCAAGTCTTTGGTGCGGAACTCGAGAGCAGCCCGACTCTGGTTCCGCGCGTGGTGGATATGTGTTGCTCCTTCATTGAAACGCGTGGCCTCTTTGAGGAGGGCATCTACCGCGTACCTGGCAACGCTGCCACCATGCGCCGCCTCCGCCAGGCCTTTAACATGGACGATACGAGCGTGAAGCTGGATCCGGCCAAAGTATCGGCCACCGACGTGGCTGGCTTGTTAAAGCAGTACTTTCGCCAGCTGCCCGAGTCCCTTTTTCCTCGTGCACTTTACGACGGCTTTTTGGACACAATGCGCATTGCCGACCATGAGCAACGGTTGTACAACCTAAAACACTACATTGAACAGCTGCCCCCGGCCCATTACCAGACCCTCCGTCGCCTGTGCGCTCATCTGGCTGTGGTTGCGGAGCATGCGGCCTCGAACAAGATGACCACAACCAACTTGGCAGGGGTGTTTGCGCCCTCGCTCATGCATGTGCAAACTGACAACGAGGCACCACCGGGCGATGTGGCGCTCATGGCCAAGGAGTACAAGTGCTTGGAAGCATGCATCACCTACCACGAGTGGCTGTTCAACATGGAGCAAAAGTCAGACCACGATCTCATGCTCAAAGCTGGGCGCCTCAAAATCGAGGCTGCCAAGCAGGCGCATGAGCAGGCACTTTCGACCAAAAAGGGTACCGGCAACCTGGCCGAATTCATTTTTGAGATTGAGGACGAGATCCACGATACCTCTCACACCTTTCCCCTGAGCAGTGAGACGGTAGCATCAGAGGTTTGTTATCGTGTCCTCGAGACCCGTGTGCACCTCCTGAGGCTCTAAGCCTGCTCATACTTCATATACCCGTGCTGTTGTTGTTGCTTGGGTGTGAGTAGGTGCTGGCCACCCTGTGTGAGCGGCAAGGCAGCGAGGTGCAGCCTGGGTTAGCCGTCGTGGAGGTGGTCAATGAGCTCGGCTTGATGCGTCCGCTCGGTACGTCGTTTGCGACTGATTCGTGGTTTGCAGGGTTTGATTTTGGCTCTGAAGCATTCTTATTCTGATGAATCATTGGGCACACACCTCGTCTCTTTTTGAATCCATGCAGCGGCCTGGGAGTCGCTTTTTGCAGCCTCAGCTCGGTGGCGAGGACCCTTTCATTTCAAAATTCAGAACAACCCCTTTGACGCCATTCTACACTCAGCCCTGGGTGCTCAGAGCCCTTCGACTTGGCTGCACATTCGCTCCGTCGACATGGAAACAGGCAATGGCATCGGTGAGTTGAGCGCACCGACGCACCGTCCGCCGCACTTTTCGGGGTATCTGTCTCTGCGTCTGTGCCTGTGTCTCTGTGTGTGTCGTCTGGCTTGGGGCGGCTTGGCTCATCTGGCTGTTGCACGAATGTGTGCATAGGACCCTGGACTGGTGGTCTTTTAGGCCGTGGCAGCGGCTTTCGTCGGTGTTACGCTCGGATCGAGACAACAGGGGCCGATGGCCCAGGAAGCATTGTGGTCTTCAAGGATGAAACACTGGCGCAGGAGTTGGGTCGCTTTGCGTTGGACAGCGCTATTCGCGTGTACAGCTTGACGCGGCCACGCAAGCTTCCCACTCCTTTCTCCTTTGTATTGCTTCGAGTCACAGCCAGTGCCTATCACGAGACTGTTATTTGTGCGGACTCGCAAGTGGAGTTGGAGCAGTGGTTTGGGCATTGCACGGTCCTGAACCAGGCTAACTTGCAATAGCCCTCGTGACTGGTCTCAGCCAAGTTGCCGCTTTGACTTGAACAAACCTTGATTGCTTGACAAGAAGAAGGTTGCAAGGCGAAGACCATGTGTGTCTGTGTGTGTGTAGTGAATCTTGTTCGTATCCCAATCCATCTATCCCAGACACTTCTGATCTTGACCTCCTCCCAACTGTTGGTGGACTGTAACAGGTTTTTTGTTTTTTTGTTTTTTTCGTTCTTTCAATCCTTTCTATTTTTTTTTTTTTTTAAAAACAGCTCCTTGTGTCTGCTTGTACTCGTGTATGGGTTTGAGTTGTAGCAGCATTCCGGCGACGAATTGACAACAGCCAGTTGAAGAACACGTTGACATGCTCATGGATCCAATTGATGTTGTCATGCCGTTGCATTGCACAGCACAAAAAAGAAAAGAGGTTGGAGCAGTAAGAAGACTGCAGAGGCCTCAGGCCTGTTGGGTCTGAATGATACCCGCGAGCAGATCGCGCATCTCTTGAAGCTGTGAGACAGGCAGGTCAAGCGGTGAAGCAGCGTGGGCAGATGCCAGCTGAACCTCGGCCAGCTTGAGGTGTTCCTGCCCGATGCGATTGCCAGAACGATGCGGGTGAGGGAGCGGGTTTTGCAACCACGGCGAGTGAGGTCGTTTGGGCACGCACCTGGGCCAGGCCAAGGTCATTGAACTGCAGAGCCAAGGCAGCTTGGCACAAATCGGCAGCCACGGCAAAAGTAATGTCGTATTCCGGAGCTTCGCCGTCACTAAGCATTTGTCTGAGTTGAAAAAGGATGCGACGCCCCGCAGTGCGCTCGTACGGCTCGAGGTCCTGCCAAGCGACTTTTTCAGGCTCGAAATGGCTTTGAAGGTGAGCAAACCACACGGCAACAGATTGCCGTGCATACGTCTGCGTGGGACCAGGTGGTGGCACGAAGTGGTGAGCAAGCAGCGTGGATTAGGAAGATGCACCGAGCGCGCCACACTGACCAAGCCTCGCGAATAATCCTGGAGACGATCGATGAAGAGAGAGGCCATGGGAAAGTAGGCCAAGGCGACTGCAATGCTATCGTTGCCCGATGCCAGGGAAGCATGGTAAATGTCTTCGGCCATGTGGGTCAGGGCCTCGGCCGTGAGTCCTCGGGCCAGATACACGGCGGCCAAGCTGCGATGAAGCTGGGCACGGTGATCGGCCCCCACGGTGCCTTGGGTCTTGAGAGCATTCCAGTGAGCCTGCGTCAGGCTTTTCTCCGCCGTGTCAATATCGCCAATAGCTGCGCGCAGCACCAAAGGCAACGAGATGAGGTCCCCCTTGTCCGGGACAGACAGGCGCCATGGCCAGCTGGGTTCGGCACAACATACCCAGCGCTGCCTCGCCAAAGATGAGCAGAACCTGGAACCGCAGCAAATCGCTGAGCTGCGGATGGGCCTGCGCCAATTGCTGGGCCTGCGTGGCAAGCCGCAGACCCTCCTCGTCCCGCTCCCGCGCGAGCTCATCTCTCGCCGCCAGCAGCAACTGTGTAATCTTCTCCTCAGTCGTCATGTCGGTGATCGCCGTCCTCACCAAGACACCCCCAGTCCCTCAAGGCGATTCCTCCCCTCCCCCTCCTCAACCTGGTCACACCCACCCCCCTCCAATACAGGCACACGGCAAGTCTAACGCGGATTGCGATCACGACCTCGACAGAGCGAGAGAGAGAGAGAGAGAGAGAGAGAGAGAGAGAGAGAAAGCGCGCGCGTAAGTTGTTCAGAGAAAATTCAGAGAGAGAGAGAATTCAGAGAACGTGAGAGAGAAAGAGAGGAAGAGAATGGACAAGCACAGAGAAAGGTTTGAAAAGAAGAAGAGTTCAGCAAAAAAAAGCAAGCTCAAAGCAGAGAAAGAGTACAGAGAGAGAAAAAGTTCAGAGGGACAGAGTGTAAAAGTTTCACAAACAGAGACAGAGACGTTGAAAGAGAGGTTTAAATGCGTTGTCAAGCAAATGTACAAACAAACGTCTGACAATAATAATCTGACAACCGGCTGGCCCGAGCTGGGAGCTGGGGACTGGGGACTTAACTGAACTGGGGCTGTAGCTGGGGCTGGGGAGGAGTGAACGAGACGAGGGTTGATTAAAAAGGACGCAGGGTCAAACAGCTGGGACATGCCGACTGGTAAACGGGTTGATCAAAAAAGACACGCAAGAGAAGAGTCGCCAAAGCTACTGAAAAGCTGGAAAGGACGCGGCTTGGTCAAAGAAAACGACGAGAAAATCGGGTCTGGCGCAGAGGTGCTCATCACGCCAGCGTGTCAAGACAAGAGGCAAAGCAACGCGTCAGCAGTTTAGCTTGGAACCAGAAAGACAATTTGGTTTATTGCGCACCAGCTCCTTGTGCGTCTTGACCCTATTCAGATCCAAACAAAAAAGGGGGTCAAAGGGATCAAAGGGTTGAGAGTGAGTGCTCGCGGGCGGTGAATGCCGATTGCGCGTGACGCAAGGGTCAACCGGCGAGATTTCAGATGAAAGAGAGACAACTGACCACGGCAGCGCGTTGGGCCTCGAGAACCTTGAGAAGAGCGAGTTCCCAGCCAAAAGCATGAGAGCCAGGCCCCAGGTATGCGGCAAAACGTTCCTCCACCTTCAAAGTTTGTTGATGCCCATCGGGCCATGTCATAGTGCCACCTAAATGCAGGGGGGAAGGCAGGATACAGATGTGAGTGAGGAGGCAGTGACAAGAAGGGGCCTCACAGTGCAAGAAGGAGTGTGTCACACAAGCACGAAACACCGTACCTTCCAGGGGTCGGCCGTTGTCAAACTCCCCATCAAATACGAGTGAGCCTTTCTCTGTTTCAAAGGTGAGCTTGCCACGGCCATGGCGTTTGTCGTTCTAGAAAGAAGGAAAAAAAGGGGGAAACGAGGAAAATCAAGTTGAACGTCGAGACAAGGCCGAGCCACAGCAAACAGCAACAATGGGGCTGGCATCTGGCCGCACCTTCCACAGTCCATCGTATGTAAACGGAGGGAGGCCCGCGCGCTTGCTCTTGAGAACGCCTGGACCTTGCCGATTATCAGAAACAAAGGCGCCTTCAAAATGCGATCCATCTGGCAAGGTCAGCTTGCCTTGACCATGGGGCTTGCCGCCAACAAACTGTCAAAGGTGGTATGCAGAAACTTGAGTCAGAAGAAGCCCATCCCCCCTTGATCGCGATAAACACAGCCTGTGGGCAATGTTGAAAGGAAGCATTGGACGAACCTCGCCTTCATAGGCACGGCCATCCGGTACAGACATGACGCCGGGGCCTTCCAGAGCCCCCTTGACAAAGTTGCCCTTGACTAGTAGATGAGCGCCTGAAGTGCGATCATGTGAATGGGTGGGGTCAGCGAGAACAAGATAGGTGTGTACTGAGCGGTGAGAAGAGCTGGAAGAAGACGCGCCTTTGAGTTCGCCGGGCCCTTCAAAGAGGCCGTTGGCAAAGCCGCCCGTGTACACGTTGCCGTGAGCGTAGGTGAGTGTGCCGCGGCCGTGCTGCTGGCCATTCTTGAACTCGCCTAGGATGGCCGGTATTACGGCTGTGAGTGGCGGTTGTGTCCATGTGGAACCACGGGCGCCGAAGGTGTTTCGGCGGCAAGAGCAAAGAAGAAATGAAAAACAGGCGTACCCTCATATTTGGACCCATCCGCCAGGACGAGAACACCAACGCCTTCTTGCTTGTCGTTCTATAGTATAGCGGGTCACAAACCGAGACGGCACCACGCATTTGGGTGAGCGCGGGATCGTCTTGGCGGGGTGGGGGCGGTATCGCAACAGATCGGACCTTGAAGGGGCCTTTGTAGTGACTTCCATCGGGGAGTGTGAGTTGGCCTTGACCCTCGCGAATGCCGGCGTTGTAGGAGCCCGTGTAGGAGGAGCCGTCGGCATACTTGAAGGCGCCTTGGCCGTGCATTTTGTTGTTTTGAAACTCGCCGTCAAAAGTACCCGCCTTGGTGGTCAAGGTACCGCGGCCGTGAAACTGACCGAGCTGAAACTGGCCCTTGTAACGCAGGCCATCTGCGCCGACCAGCTCGCCGGCGCCATGAAATTTGCCATCTTGCCAGCCACCAATATAGCTGTTGCCGTTTTCCAACCGCACCGCTGAACGGCCATCCGAGTAGGTATCAATCACCGATCGCCGGCGGGTCATGGTGCTACTCACGGGTTGACTCATGTTGCCGGTTCTCTTCCTGACCCGTCAGCACCAGAAAAAGGAGCAGCAGAGAACGAAAAAAAGCTGGTAGTGCAGGCGCTTGGCTGAGTGCACAGGAACAGCCGCACAGCCCGCACGTCCTTGGTTCAAGCAGCAAGCACCAAAACCCCTGCTACCCAACCCTTGCAAGGTCGACACGAGCAATCGTTGGCGCACCGCCTCCAGCACCTCCAGCACCCAATAATGGTTGCACACGGAGCAGCGGGCGCAGAGGAGAAGAAGAGAGGAGAGGCACTTGAGAAAAGGCCAGTGGACGAGGGAGTAGAGAAGAGGGAAGAGGGAGGAGGAGGGAAGGAAACGCCGCAGCGACGCGCGCGACACCAGCTACAGGTCGACGGCGACCGAGCGCGCGACCGTCAGAGAGAGAGAGAGAGAGAGAGAGAGAGCGATTCACTGTTCAGGGTTCAGACGAGCCAGTTCCTCCCCCTACGCAAACATTAAAAGTAACTGCAGATACTGCCGTTGATAACATTACCAAATCTGCATCAATTGTATAGATGGATACATTAACCTTCTATTGGAGTTTGGTGAATGGAATGCCAAGGAGCCAAAAAATATGCACATCTACCACATGTTTACCTACATTAAATAACGTTATAAGTGTTATAAAGTCTGCATTTACAGGTATATTTTATACATTAACTACTTAAACCTTCTGGCTACTATCATTTGTCAGACAATTTGTGTCTGTGCGCGCGCTCGGAATGGCAGCGGTGGGCTCGATGAATGAGAGAGGAGAGGGTCGGGGTGGTGGAGCAGGGGGTCAGGGAAGAGGTCGCGGTCGAGGTCAGGGTCGGGGTCGGGATCGAGGTCGGGGCGGGTCTGGGTTGGGTGATGCAGGTGATGGCGTACGGCTGGAGGATGTTTGGAAGGCCGTGATCAGCGACTGCCTGCAGCTGATGACGACGCTCGACCTGAGCGGTGCCACGGTGACCTGGGCTGACTTTCAGCGGGGCTGGAAGCAGACCGAGCTGACCGGTTGGCATTGGGCTCATTCTTTGGGTCTGCCGCGCCCTGCTGTGAGTGGTCATTCATTGTCCCCGCCCCTGCGCCGCGCTTCGTAAAGACGCTCCCTCATCACATGCGTGCGCCCTCTGGTGAGCTCGTAGGTTCTCGATGCCGTCACGGGCCTTTGTGTGCTCTGGATAACCGAGACGCCTTTCCCCCTCTCCCCCGTTGGTGCAGGATCTGACTTGCTCCTTGTTCCACCCGCGTCGGCTTTTTGATCTGTTCTCCGCCTTGCTCATGGCGTGGCATGCGTGCGCAGGTGCTGGGCAGTTTTACGCTCTACGCTCTCCACGCCACCTGTCCGGTCGACGATCCGATCAGGGTACGGTGCTTCGTGTATCGCTGCCCATGCCTTCCTCACCGTCACCGCCATCCTCCCCGCTCATTACGCTCAACAATGCAGGTTGATGTGACCGTCGAGCAATATCAGCACTTGCACAAGCAGTTGACTACCTTACTCGTGAGACTTTGACCGGGGCGTGTGTGCCACCCAAGCCGCCACGTCGCCTTGCTCACCGCGTTCATTCGTTTTGCAGACCGAAGGCCAGTTGGAGGCAGCGCGCGCTCTGGCAGACGTTCAGAAGGCTCGGGTGTTTCAAGTTGTGGCGGGACGTGCCCACAGTGCCAATTGGCAGCGCATGCCGTTGCGAGCCAGCAATCGGCTGTGGCTGCGCTGGCGCGAAGCTTGCAGCTCTTATCAACGCAGTGGGCAGCCATGCCTACCTGCCACCATTGCAGCGCTCGAGCACACGGCCAACCAATACCTTCAGGCGCAGAGAGCCCTGTAGGTGCCGCTTGGCCGTGGACACTCGCACTTTGAAGATGGATATGGCTGTGGGCCAAACCTGCTCCTTGCAATGCCATGACCCCAACTTGGTGTGATTGATTCGGCTGACTTGCTCTGCGCACCATGCCTCAGGGGCTTGGAACGAGACTCGGACCGAGGTGCGGGTTCAGGCCGTGCCAAGATTATCCCGGACCGACTTCTTCAGCTCCAAACCCTGTTCCTGACCAAGCGAGCTAAACGGCAAGACGAGGTGCGTTTCGTGTTTCGGGGCAACCCCTCTCCCCTGCTCGCGACGTTTGTGTGTGTGCGTGTGAGCGTGTGTGTGTCTGTGTGTCTGTGTCTGGGTGTGTGGCATCTCCTTGTTCGCGTCTCCACTCATGACATGCGGGCGGGGGTGACCAACGCAGTTGCGGGAAGCCATGGCCCAGCGCACTCGTCGCTGAGCGACTCGCTGCGCGCGGCCAAGCCATTGGCATGCATAGAGATGAAAAAAGTGTTGGTGGTGCTGCTGGTTGGCATCCTGAATTGAAGACTCGAGTAGGTGTGCGTGTGAGAGTTGGTCTGGTCAGCTCCTCTTGCTGGTTTTTCGGGTTAAACAACAGTTCTTCGACGTCTCTTGCCACACACGAAGATGGGCCGAGGAGAGAAGATGGGTTGGTTTCTAAGTCAAAGGCGAATGGGGTTCTAGTTGCTGCACTTTGATGCTGCATTATCGGGGAAGTGGGTTTTGTCGTGGAAGTTGATGCCTAGAAGAGGGTGTGCATGCACCGGCACATGTTGAGAAACAGCAAATAATAATGATGTGCGCCATTCGGATGAGAGCAAAGGAGCATGGTACATGCATTTACGCACGGAAAAGTTCGCTGTCCTGATCATCCACTTGGGCCTGCATGACGTTTTGCTCGAGGATGGCCGCAACTTCGAGACCGAGCTTGTGTGCCTGCACAATCACGTGTGTATGCGGAAGATACAGCAGAGCCACCACCGACCAGAAGCCAAGAGACGAGCAGTATTCATGAGAGCAGACACGCGGTGGCTAATCCCTCAGAGTGCTGTCCGACACGTACAGCACGGATTTGTGCGGGATCTGTTGCGTTGCGCAGCTTGGCCAGCTCCTCTTCGATGCGTTGCCTTGACGCTACCAAGGCGCAAAGATGGGCCCCAAAAGATACCAACAAGAGAGGCCAGCAACAACAGTAAGCATGCAACCAGCAAAGGGAGCCGCCATCATGCAGCGAGAGCGGAAGCATAGCCACGAGGGCCAGAAGGTCGTTCACGCACCAGCCAGCGCCATGTCATCACCGCGAAAAGCCAAGCGGCGAGCCTTCATAAGGCGACGAAGCACGGCCATGCCTGACACGGCGTCCAGCTCAGCCTCAAGGGCCGGGTTCTCAGCCGCCTTCTTCTTCCGACGCAGCGCCATGGCGCGTACCACCGGCCGAGCCACGGTGGTGCAGGGGCCGGAGACGCGCCGCAGCATTGCGGTCGAGTCGCGCAGCAAGCTCATCATGGTTGCTGGTGAGAGAGAGAGAGAATGGATGTGATGGCTGGAGGCTTGTGAGAGAGTCGGTTCGGCATGTGGGATGCATGTGAGGGTGGAATCAAGCTGTAAGCAGAGAATGAGCGCCAAGGAGCGTTTGCGGCAGAGGTACGGGGCGTCTTGATTAGAGTATCGTCGTGCAGATTTTCTGACATATAAATGGTGGTCAACTACAGTTTGCAACCATATTCTCTTGGATATGACAATAGTTACGTCTATACACATTGAGTTTATGAAGATTTTATTCGGAACGTAGAGTTAGTTGATGCAGAGCATTTTGAGGTTAATGCCGTTGCCACCCAGCCCCTTGTTTTGTTGTGCTTCTCAAACACTCACTGATCTCTCTCTCTCTCTCTCTCTCTCTCTCTCTCTCTCTCTCTCTCTCTCTCTCTCTCTCTCTCTCTCTCTCTCTCTCGCTCTCAAGCTCTCAAGCTCTCTCTCTCTCTCTCTCAAGCTCTCAAGCTCTCAAGCTCTCTCTCTCTCTCTCTCAAGCTCTCAAGCTCTCAAGCTCTCTCTCAAGCTCTCTCTCTC
>NW_001865085.1:144802-169096 GCF_000002865.3 Monosiga brevicollis MX1
CCTTGCTCGTTGTTGTTGTTGGGGAGAGACGTGCTGATGAGGTTGCAGGGTCGAGGCGGGGGTTGATATTGACACAGCGTCTGGCCGCGATGGCGGCCACGGGCACGGTTAATGCGTACTCGAACCGCCACCGCCAGATCAACTTGGATCGCCTGCGACAGGCAGCTGTTGAACAGCGCCAGGAGTCGCAGGAGGATGATCGTCGCCGTGCGCGCCTCCGCCATGAAGCCAAGGAACGCCTCAGGTGGGTCCCTCGCCCTGCGTGTCCTGTGTCTGGCTCCTCACGGTCGTGGACCGCGTTCTGGCCCATGGCTCACACTTCCCCGGTCAAACAAACATCTTCTCCTGTTTTGCCCATGTCCCAGGCGTCTGCAGGCCAAGCGAGAGGCATCACAGCAGGCGACCGAGCACAAGCGGCAGGCTCAACTGGCCGCCCGTCGGCAAGAAATTCAAGACACCAACCATGCCTACCTTCACCACAACGCCGCCCGCCGTCACACGAGTGTCGGTGACCAACACCAATCCCATCCCCACGACACAGCCGACGGCAGCGACCACGACTGGGCCCAAGCGCGGTCTTACCATCACCCCCCTCCCGTGCATAGAGCCCCCTCCCCCAGCTTGCAGGGGCCCTTTCCGCAACGCCGAGTACCTGGCGCCGCCGTTGAAAAGAACATGGCCCGCGACGATGCGCACCGTGATGCCGTCCTCAGCGATGCCTACTCACTCCTGGCCCAATTTCGCCAACACCCGCCCGACGCTGGGCCACCGCCCCCAGAGGGCCCCTACTCCTATCCCGCTGGTCTTGCCGTTTTTCGTGGCCCCTCTGAGGAGGATATTCAGCGCGTGTGGAACTCCATTCGTGACATGACCCACCAGAACAGACCCGCCTACACCAATCATGACCACTTGTCCCGACCGAGTCAGAGCCGCGGCTCCCACCGCCGACACCACTTTTCTCGTGAGGCTCCCGCCACCTATGCCGCCAACGCACACCCATATCCCAGCTCGCAGGCTTCCAATGACTCCCCACCGCAACCTGGCCAGTACTACGGCAAACTTCATACCCGCTCCTCGTCTCAGGGAGCTGTTGCCCCACCCCCACAGGGCCCGCCGCCCCGCCATGAGCGCCCCTCCCTCCGCACCCACCAAGACCCTCGCCACGCCGAATCCCACTCAAACATGGCTCACGCGCAGAACAAGGCTTGGTCTCGTCCCGCCGCACAACCCTATAATCACTACCAAAACAGCGGTGATGCAGACAGCATCGAGGGGGCCCACGCCCCTCATCCGGCGGCCCACGCGCCGCATCTCGCCCGGACCTACTCCAACTCCTCCCGTGCCTCCTTGCTCGACTCGATTGACAGCATGGATTCCCTGCACGACAACCCCTCGCCCCCACCCCTGGCAGCCTCGCTCAACTATGTGGCTCGAGGCCGCCGAATGCCTGACACCGTGGCTCGACCCCACCATGAACACGCTGCCAGCCCTCTGCCGCCCCATGACCACACCCTCGCTGACCCCCACCCTGACCACATGCTCGTCTTGCGCAATTCCACCAGTACCCGCCGGGCTGTCCCGTTTACAAAGCCCGCTCGCGTGCAACGCAGCCCCGCAGGTTCGCCCACCCCGCTGAGCATGTCTCGCGACCCGGACAGCTCCATCGCTGCCGCCGCTGCCGCCGCTCTACAATCTTCCTCCGAAAGTTTGGACGAGTTCCTCAAACTCGAAAAGGCTGCCGCCCAACACAAGAGTCCCCGCCCCGCCCCAGTGCAGAATCAAGCCCAGGGACCGCCGCAACACCCCAGATCCAGATACCCGAATCCAGCCAAGAGTAAAGAGCCCAAGCACCCCCCGGCATCAAACGCAAACAGTGCCGCTCAACACCCAGATTCCGGGCCCTCGCGCCTGCCCCGCCCGCCAGCCAGCGCCTCCACGTCACATGGTGGATCCGCGGCCTCGCATTACACCCGTCACCGCCAAGTGCGCTCGCGCCCCCGTGCGGATCCTTCCTCTGCTGCAGCAACCGTTACACAGCAGCCTGCAACGAGTGGACCGTCAAAAATGCCGTCAGCCTCGACTGTGCGTTCGCACACCGCAGCGGCAGCCCCTAGCGTGGCACCCAAGGTCCGAAATTCCATTGATGAGCGTTTGTTGATGCTTCGCCATCAAGAATCTCAACTTTCCTCGGAGGTAGACGCCCTAAACGGGCGACTTGGTCAGCTGGAAGCAGGTCGCCGCCTCATCTCCGAAGAAGAGGCCGCCGCTGCTGCCGCCACCACGGCAGACGCAAATGCCCCCTCAGGCCAAGGCAGCATGGCCTCGACTCGCCGCCGCGTGCCCGAACCACCCAAGCGGCGTCGCCCGCAACCGCCCGCATCGGTCACCGACGCTGCCAGTGCCAGCTCGGCAATGCTTTTGGCCAACTCCAAACCGCGCAAGCGGCGTCCTTTTAAGCGCTATGTTCGCGCCGAAGGCTACTCGCAGCGTCACACGGGAACGATGTGAGTCGATCGATCATCATTGGGCGTTGGCCCACGTTACACAATGTGCTCCAGGGCTTGCACTTTTTTTTCCACATCTCGATGTTGAGTCACGAGTTAAGAGTTACGAGGCTGTGCCTCTTTTGTGCCACCGGCTGTTGACGCTGAGCGTCCTGTTGAATCAGGCCCCATGTATGTATGTGTGTTTATGTGTTTATGTGTGTGTGTGTGTGTGTGTGTGTGTGTGTGTGTGTGTGTGTGTGTGTGTGTGTGTGTGTGTGTGTGTGTGTGTGCACGCGCGCGCGCGCGCGTGGCTTTGAAATGTTTTGGCCACCGTATTAATTCATGGTCAACGATCTTTTGCACGCACGCAAGTCATCATTCAAACAGCAACAACACAACAACATAAACAGTGATGCTGCAGCACGTCGTCGTGAGATACACACAGGCATTTGGTTTGAAGGGTGGCAGCCACGCAGGAAGAACAAATGAAGACGATGAACCAGCCAGCGCTCTACAATTTGCTCAAGCGTCCGCAGCTGTGCTTTGGTGCTGGGACGAGGTTCCAGCTGTGGGTCGGATGGGCATACATACGGAGAAGATTTACCCGAACTCGAAAACGGATCGTCACCCAAAGCCACGTTGTCCTCTTCCACGCAGGAGCTGAGAGGGACGAGGTGCGATGCGTTCAAGCACGCCATGTTCGTCGCGGCATGTTGCTTGGCAGGTGGCTCAGATTTCATTGAACTTTTTGAGGCGGTCAACTTCAACCTGTAGCTTAAGGCGCTCGGCGCGCTCGGCGTCCAGGTCGCTGGTCAGCACTTGCATGGCCTTGCGCAGCTTCTCGACCGTGGTCATCATGTCATTAATCTTGCCCTCGAGTGCCTCAAGGTGTGCCTTGTCAACTGAAGGCGCACTGCCGCTCTCCGCTGCTTGGGTAGCCGGTGCGGTGGGTGTGGGCTTTGCGGTTTTCTGGGCTTCCGGTGCGGGCGCTGGCGGGGACCCTTGCTTAGGCTCAGTGATGGGGGTCTTGGCTGGAATAGGTTCGGGTGCTGGAGTAGGCTTGGGAGCGGGGTCACCGGCCGGCTTGGGGCGTGCGGCCATGCTCATGGAAGCTCCTCGACTACGTCGGTTATTGAGTTCGCGTTTCCAGGGTGGAATGTCATCATTCTTGTCTGTCGGCTCTAGACTTTGCGACGAGCTGCTGCGCACGGGGGCGGGAGGCTTGGGCTTGTCGTTGCTAGCCACCGGCTTACTGGCGGGTGGCTTCAAAGCAGGCTTTTCAGGTCCAGTGGCTGGCTTCTGAGGCGGTGGGATGCGAGCAGCGGGTTTGCTTGGTTTTGGCTTTGGAGGTTCAGTGCTGCTGGAAGGAACGCTTGGCTTCGGCGCCAACGTAGAGGCCGTGCTGCCTGAGCGGGGAGGCGGCACTTTCTGGCTGATGGAGGGGCTGCGGGGCACAGGTGGCTTGCCCAAAGAGGTTGAGCGCGCTGGCGGTTGAATGGCAGCCTTTGGCGCTGGGGTTGGAGTGGGTGCGGGAGGCTCGGCTGCCGGCATGCTGTGTCATTGCAAAAGCCAAGTGAGTGAGGTCAAGGCGTGCGTGGGCGGGACGTGTGGCGACAGCCAAAAAGGAACATAGGGATCGAAAAAAAAATGGCCAAGCAAGTTACGTACGGCAGCTCCTCAACAAAATTGTCCGGAAAAAGGCCGGTGCGGCCGTTGAGTTCGCCGGTCAACCAGCCCTCAATTTCTTCTCCCGGCGGTACGGAAACCAGGGTGATGATGTCGCCAGGCACGAACGAGAGCTCGTCGTCACCCTGCTGCGTGTAATCGTGGATCGCCTGGAAAGACCAAGTAAGAAAGAGTGGGCTTTGGCTCATGCACGAGTGAGCTGTGGCTCATGGACTTTTTCTTGTCTGGGAGGATGGTTGCACAAGCGCTCCCCACCTTGAATTGTTTTTTGGCCGGTGCTGGCGGTTTGGTCGGGCCAGTGGTCGGCGGCTTGTGAGCAGCGGGCGCTGCCGCGGGCTCGGCCGGGGCAGAAGCTGGCGGCGGGGGTTTCTTAGCTGAAGGATGAGAGTCAAAGGCACCGCCCATGAGACGACATGTGCACGTGTGGAAACCAGCCATAGCCCACGTCGTCCGATACCTACAGCTGACACTCGTCTTGCGCAAGGCCACGGAACCACCGGCAAAGATGTTGCCAAAACCGATGCCCTGTACTTTCTTGGCTTGGATCACATTGGCATTCTGCATGAAGGAACGAACATACACGCAAATTGAGGGGAGAAGCAGGGGCGTTTCCTCATTCGCCGGGGTCTCATGCACACGCAAGCGGGACCCAAGAGGACCATTGCACGAAGCGAAAAGAGCCGACATTGGCGACAATCACGCACGTCTTGATCATCATCAGCAGCCACCGCCGCTGCTGCAGGGGCGGCACCCGCTGGCGCCGGACATTCCTCGACAAAATTGCTGGGGAACAAGCCGGTTTTGCCCTTGTGGATACCTGACGTATACCAAGAAACAGAATGAGAGTAACGGGTGGGATCGGTTGAGGAAGACTGGGGGCTCTCAAGCGAAGCCATACAGAACAAACCTTCCCACCAGCCTTCGTCGTCCTGATTGACAATTTCAACCACGTCACCGACGGCTAGGGTGAGCTCATCGTCATTGGCAGCGTCGTACTCGAACGTGCACTTGCAATACTTCTTGGCCGGCTATGCGTTGCATGTTTTACCCAGAAAGGAGACGCATTATGTCAGGAATGGATGTCCCCTGGACCGTTGCCGAGCAATTAGAATGAGCCTGCTCCTTGGCAATCAAAGAAACCAACCTGCGCAGGAGCGGCAATCGGGGGCGGGGCTGGCCGGCTGGGCGCGGTCGCAGCAGCCGGGGCTGGAGTCGCGGCGGCCGGGGGAGGGGCTTGTACTTCCTCGACAAAGTTGTCTGGAAACACGCCGTGATGCCCGTGTTTATCTGTGCCGGACCACCAGCCGTCTGAATCTTTGCTGACGTTTGTGATTAGATCTGGTGGGGCAGAACCGCGAATGTCGATAGGTGATGAAAGAAAACAAGTCCATGCGCAAGACCAAGGCACGCGAATATCCGGCAGACGTACCGCCCACGACCAGACGTAGCTCATCGTCGTTCTGAGGGTCATACTCGAACAGCACCTTGACCGTCACTGCAGAGTATTATCATGGCCCATGTGAGGTGTGTGAGTGTGCGTGCGTGTCTTTCGTGCGTGCCTTTCAGGTGAACAACCAAAATGCGACATGCAAAAGTGCACGATCAAGAGAGATGGGAGAATAGCCGAGATGGTAAACTTGCCGGACATGCTACTGGTGATGGAAAAGCAGGCAAAGCTTCCGGTCACACTGAAGCTCAAGGTTCCCCTGCGCGCTGATCCAGCAGCTTGCAGGCCAAGGAGTGCCAAACAGATGAAAAAATAAAGGCGGAACCCGCGAACGGATCCTAAAGACGCCGCAAGAGAGAATGAATGTGAGGGCCGCATCATGTCGAGATGCCAACGGTTTGAACACCACACGCAGCAATCCATATCCGCAACGGAGAAATCAAAACAGCCAGGCGGGCTGCCATCTCCAAGATCCAGTGGCACACGACGTCTCTCTCTCTCTCTCTCTCTCTCTCTCTTAAAGGCTCAACCCCTCAATCGTCGTTTAGCAAACCAGATGAGCAAGCGCTATACCAGCCATCAAGACAACCCATGCTCCACATGCCCAATGAGAAGAAAGGCGCCACAAAGCAGGCAGTGACCAGTATCAGCACTACCCCGCTTCCCAGTGACCCACTGGCCAGACCCGCTGCCGTTTCAACTTTTTTTTTTGTGATTTTTCCTCTTTTTTCTCTCTTTTTTCTCTTTTTTACCTCAAAAACCAAAAAATACAACACCAATAGGTTTACCAAGTGTAACTCATCTCACACTTTAATGCAATGTGTTACTGCTGCTACACTTTATCTGCTTGAGTCTCTTCACACCTGACCAAAACGATGACTCAGCAGGAGTAGACGAATACAGTGATGATAAAATAGTATTCCCTCGGTAAAGTATAATGCTTTTAACTATAAAGCAACACACTGTAACACTACGGTGCTTTGCTTAGGGCCAAACCATGTCGCCACGACAGGGGAGGATTTCGGGCTCGCGGTGGAGCCAGGCGTCAAAGGCTGCCCAGGCACCTGTCGAGTTGCTGGGTGGGTGCAAGGGGACAGAAGGGGGCCGGGGGTGAGATGGAAATGGTACGGTTCTGAGGATTGAATCTGCTGTCGACCGGTCGGCAGATGGGACTGACCGAGCCCATGAGGCGCCCCAGGATGGAAAGGAGGCAAGGGTGTCTTTCCAGCCAGGCCCCGTCGAATTGATCCACCACTTGCCCATGGCCTAAGTCGCTCATGATCAAGCCATTGCGATGAGGCACATGTCCGGCTAGCCAAGCGCATGCTGCCATCACCAAGTGCTTCAACCAACACATCTCGCCCAACACGAGAGCATACCAAGTTGTATGTGGCCACGTCCAGGCTAACAGAGGGATAGTCGATGCGGCTGCGCAAGAGCGCATCAAGTTGTGCCACAAGATCCGGATGCTGCGCATGCACATCGTGCGTTTCCCCGGGGTCATTCACCATGTCAAAAAGCTGTGGCGCCACCTCCTGGCCCGTTCCATAGGTCACCAGCTTCCAGTTCTACGTGTCCGTGCCCCGGATGAGCCAGACGCACGTATGTTAAAAGCCAACCAACGGACGACCTCAATCAAATGCGCACTGCCTTTTCTTTGACTGCATGGCCCACCTGATAGCGAATAAGGTACCAGCTCATGCCCAAGTCAGCGCCGTGGAATTGCGAAATGGCAAAGCTCGTGTTGGCCAGTGGCTTCTGCTCCACCACGCGCGGCACCAAGGAAATGCCGTCCAAGCCCTCGGGCCGCATGCTAGCCGGCACTTGTCCTACAGTGTAGACGACGAGGACATCCCCACAGGCGACGCAAGTTGAGCACGGCCCGACAAGACCGTTGCAACCAAGCCGTCCATTCGCTCTGTCACAGACCAAAATCCATAAAAGTGGGATAAAGATCCACGTGCTGTGTGGGAAGCGTCTCCGTGTCTGCTTTGATGCCTGGGCCAGCAATCACCAGCGGAACCTAAACAGCAATTACCTATTAGTTGGCAGCCATGATAGGACCTCTGCCTGGCGGTGCATGATGCCCAGATTGACTCACACGTGAGGATGGGTCATAGGGTACCATCTTGTAAAATTGTTGATGTTCCATCTGAAAAGGCAACCCAGAGAGTGACTTGACATCCTCGCGCAGTTTGATCTTTTTGCAAAGTGGCAAACCTGCCAATGAAGGCCCGAACCTGCATGTCTCCGTGATCAGCCGTGACCACCCAGTAGGTGTTGTCCATCAGGCCTGCCCAGCAACCCAGCCAAGTGGAAAGGAAAGGCAAACAGATGAAGAGACGCTCGAAACAGGCGGAGACGTGCCATCAATCAAACGAAGTTTCAGGCCACACGCCATCGATTCTTACCGGCGTCCTCTACCGCCTGCATGTACTCGCCGACCATGGCATCAAACTCCGCGATCATGGCATAATAAATGCTAGCGATGCCAGATGGGGGAGACGCGACAGCATAGCCAATTGAGGCTCGAAAAGAACCCACAACACGTGCAGAGCTGTGTCGCCATTTGGTGGTAAAAGTCGAGCAGGATGGCTTGGCGTACCGACGGACCCGGCGGCGTCGATCTTTGGAGTAAAAGTTGGTGACAGCAGTTGCATTGTCTTGATTGGGCAAACAACCTGGCTCCCCCAGCCCCAAATACATGACGTCCATCACACATGAGCTGGTCCGAGTCAGCTGCACACAATACAGCCGCTCTCGCACGCTCACACATTGACACATACCCTTGAGCATAACCGACTGAAGGTCACAGGGGTGCAGCTCGTCCAGTGGAGCCCAGTCGGGCACCGTCACGTCGCTCTCATTAATCATGTTGTAAAACTTCTCACACGTTTGATCTGATGGCATACCCAGCTGAAGTGAGGGCGAACACAAGACGCGGAACGTGTTTCGGAACAGCAGATGACAGCCATGCTTTACACACACTGTGTGGCCATTCATCGAGGCCAAGGGTTGCCCCGTCGGTTGCGGCACAGGATACATGCAGGCATGAGGTCAAAGTCATGTGTTGGAGATGGAATGGTGGCCAGAGTCAGGATTGCTCGCGCACTTTTCACTTACTGGTGGATGAACGATATCCATGCCCTACAGGATCACACATGCCAAATGGTTGCACACCCAGAACAAGAGACTGAGCTTGAGTGGCCAAGGGCTCTTTTTTATTTTCTTTAACAAGAGCAGCTAGGAAAACGGGCAACAAGACTACAAACTTGATAAACGAAAAAGGGCTGGCTCTGAGAATGATTGCGAATGTAGGCAACGTTTTGCTCGACAAACATCCAGTCGACATCATGCGACCGATTGCCCGGAGTCACGTCCCCTGAGATTATGAATGACATGTCCGGATATTTAACACCTCAACGTTTACGAGTTGGTGCGTGGGATCAGGACCGGGCAGATCTGAGATATACGGTCGTACCATGAGCGTCACATACAGCACCTTCGCCTGCCTGCGTCTCGGGTTGTTCGTTCCATCCGCCATTGGTGACGTTATAGGGAAATTGCGTATACCTGTGCGCCACGTGATCAGGCGATTCGGACCCGCTGTAGCAAAGCAGAGAGCGTGCCCAACGAACATACATGGTAAAGCACTGCCACCAATTCCACAGGGCGTGGCCACCTATACTCAGGCCAGTGAACAGGTGATTTTTGTGGTTCACCAAGGGCCGAGGGTTGGCAGGCCAGAAGAGTACAGCAACGTGAGGAAGACACGTCGACGGAGGAACACGATCATGGGGTCGAAGCGCGTGCCACAGCTTGCCTGCGGTCCAGTCTGTTTTTCCGAGAATGTTGACATCATAGCCGGTGCGGCCGAGCACGTCACCGATCTTCATGTCATAGTCTGGCGCCATGCCCTCATAGTTGTTCCAAGCTATGGCGGCAAGGTTGGTGGCACACCGAGCACATGGACTCTGGTGAGGGATGAACATCAAAAAAAAAAATGAGATTGTCTGATTTGACAAACAGCAGCGTACCTCCATTGACCTGAATGCCGTTGTGGTCGTGTGGAATGCGATGAACATGCCGTCCCTGCTGGATCGAGGTCCGGCTCGGCGCACACACGGGTGCCGACACGTAGTGGGTTTTGAACGAGACACCGCCACGCTGTGGTTACATTGATTTGCAAGCCAAAATGGGGTAAGGTGCAATGATGCAGTTGGCCGGCAAAGCAGCAGACAGACAGTGTGCGTTTTCAGCAAGTCGAGTTTGACCGACGCGCGCGTGCGGAGAGATGGGACGAGGAGCCAACCTGAATCAGCTTGCGGATGTTGGGCAGAGGCACCGGCGAGTCTTCGTCAAAGGTCTTGGCGTCGATGGATTCGCAAATGAGGAACACAATGTTGGGGCGCGAGCTGTTGGTCATACCCAGGCGCAGCCTCGATTCGGGCTCGGCGGCTGATCCCAGCCCATGCGAGCCCACTGCCAAGCACCAGATCGCCACCGCCACCAGGACGATCGTCCACCGATCCATCTTCATCGAGATGAGAAGCCGCCCACTGCCAAGGGTGGCAACGTGCTTGTAATAGGGGGGGCTTGCCTCTTACCCCAGCACCAGAGCCACCTCAACTCGAAACACGCACAGAAGAAGAACGAGCAGTGGCCCGCGAGGCGCGCGCACGAGTCGAGTCGTAAGTCAAACATCAACAACGCTCCGAACACACGCATAAACTGAGTTTTCCTCTACGTTTTTCAAGTATGAAAAGGTTAACATATCTACATTACACCAGTTTTTCACTACATAAGCACACTTTATTGGGTTTGATGCAACAAGTTAGTATTGTTCTTCAGTATCTCGATGTTATATAATATTGTTATACTGCATTGATCGCCGTTGAGAACTGCATTTATAACATATTTTACTACGAAGCCTCTCAAGAGTGTTATTGCGTGCATGCATGGATGGTGCTGGGATCCGGTGCTGATCCTCCCGCCACTTTGACCGAAGTCCAGCTTGCCAACTTCAAGCAGGACTCAGCATACATGCACGTCACATGCAGGTGTGCATGATGGGCTCCGGCTAGCACACCCAGGCCTACCGGCTGAATCATTCTATTCTTTTCGGGGTGGGTGGGCCAGACGAGGGCCGAGTGGTGCTTGATGGCCTTTGGCGGGGACGTGGGCTGACACGATAGGGAGAGCTCGGGCATGGGTGTTTTGCATGGTCAAGCGAAATGATGGCCTCTTTGCTGCCCTGGCTTGACCATGGCGCATTCGAAAAGCTCGGGTCACGGCCTCAATCTGTTTGACGAGGTCCATGCGTCAAGTCGTCACCACACGAGTCAACAACCGCCCCCTCTTGCTTGTGCCTTTGTTCGTGTGTTTCGTGACCCTCCAATCTTCAAACACGTCGGGGTTAGGTGTTACTCACCAAAGATGGTCAACCGGAGGCCACCCACGGCTTTTCAAAACCAAAGTGCAGAGCATTTTTTGAGCTGGAACCGAGGTTGCCAAGTACAGTGCGTATTCGGATCCGTCGCTCCATTGGTACCTGATCCCGCTGCCAGTCTTCTACCCTTTGACGAAAAGCATGGCTTGGAGCGCGCTGCCCGCACTGGCCCTCGTGGCCATGGTGGTCATGGTCACGCCCGGCGCCAATGCCGGTAAGATCAAGCGAGATGACATTATCTACCGCATTCTCAACGTCCACAACAAGGTAGGTACGTGCTGGCGCAGCGCAGGCTTGCTGCTGGTGCAGGCGCGGTCGGCCGTGGTCCCTCACTTGCAAGCCCGCACGACAGGAACGGTGCAACGTGGAGCCTCCGGCTCGGGACATGACAACAATGAAGTGGGACCCCGATCTTGCCTGGACGGCCAACAAGTAAGCCTTGTCCCAAAGGTAGCGGTCCTTGCCCCGGCACCTTGAGGAGAGCATGATGAAGGCGCCCAATCTTGATGCTGATCAAACATTCCCGACTCGCCTGTCTTGCTTGCTTGATTGCTATTGGTTCATTTATTTTTTGGTGGCTGCCCAAGGGTGGCGAAGAAGTGTGTTTTTGAGCACTCGGAATTCGAGTACCGTGCCAAGAAGTACAAGAAGCGAAGTACGTGCTTGCGTATACGCGCTTGCTTGACAATCCGCCCGTGCTCACATGAATGTTTTTTTTTTGTTTTTGTGTTTTTGGTTGCAGCGGGAGAAGACGCCCTCATTGGTGAGTCGCTGGCGTTGGGAAACCTCGGCGGCATCAACCGCAAGAAATATGCCAAGATCTTCTCCAAGGTGCGTCCCACACTCCTGGAAGAGAAGCAAAAAAAAGCTGGTTTCGGGCATGGGGCGCGATGGTGAATGGGCGACAAAACTGACCCCAGCACCAATCCTTGATTCGGTTAGGCTTGGGCGGATGAAAAGGAAGATTGGGACTTTCACGCTCTGACTATGGACGACTTTGCCCCCGACTCGCCCCAAGTTGGCCATTACACTCAGGTCCGTGGGCAATCACGCAGTTTTCAAGTGAAAGCCAGCTGCACTGTTTCTGGCTCTGTCCTCAGCCTACAACCTCTGCGTGGTCACGTTCCCGTAGATGATTGATGCAGACTCGGAGTATGTTGGCTGTGCTTTCAAAAGTTGCGACAACAATCAGCGCCTTTTCGTCTGCCACTACCGCACCGCAGGTCAGTGCCTCCGCACGCCAACGGATGCTGCTCCGCACAATTGTCGTCATGTGCGCACATCCCCTCGCATTCATGCACTGAACCACACATGCATAGGCAATGTTCTGGGCCAGACGCCGTATGAGCCCTGCGAAGACGACGAAGATTGTGCCAACCCAGCCTGTGACTTTGGCAACTAACCGCCTGGAGCAAAGGGCAGTTTGACCGTGTCTTTGCTTGTTTTAAAGCACCCTAAGCCAGCTGTATCTTGCTCAGCAGTAGCCAACGCTGCGCTCAGGTGGCATTGAATCTCATCTTTGTGAATTTTTGGCATCGTGAGTTGTCAAAAAAAAAAGAGTGGTTGCTTTCAAATTTGGCTTCCAACTGTTCTTGCTTTGCTTGCTTTTCTTGCTTTGCTTGCTTGCTCTTAAAGGCAAAACGTGCGAATGTGTGTCTTGTGTGCGCGCTGCTTCCGACTTGGTTGGTAGTAGGGACTGTAGCTTTGCTTTGAAATTGATTCCACACGGACGTGATCAGACGGACTATCTATAGAATGCTTGTAGAAAAGGATACAACCTGAGCATAGGCGAGGGTTGAGGGTGGAGATGGCCATTTTTCACCTGTCCTGCCCGACGCAAAAGAAGCAACTGACAATGGCCAACAACGACCTCCACATCGCTGAGGCGGCTCTTGGTAATTTTGCGCAAGGGGATATTCAGACCCTCATGAGGCAAGTGTATCAGCGCTTCACCAACGATTTCGAGCGCACCTTCATCTTCTCTGGGGCCGGAACGTTGCGCACGTCCAGTGATCTCCGGCCCCACATTTCAGCCTTTATATAAAACTACGGCGCCATGATCGAGCTCATTACGGGCGCTGCCTTGCCGCCCCTCAACTGGGTGCAGCCTGTCGATGGATCTCGTTCCGCCCGAACAACCGCAACCCACCGAAACCACAAGCTCATTCTTGCCTACTACTCGCTGACGTTTACGGCCTACGCCAAGTACTGCCAAACTCTGCGGCGCCGCATTGGAGAAATGTACGTGCCAGGCGAGTTGATCGTCAACATCGAGGACGAGGAAGACCCTGTCGAGGAAGACCCTGTCGAGGAGGACCCTGGCAACCTCGCTGCTCTGGAGCTTTGATGACACCATGCTGCCAAGCAGTGACTCCGTAAGTCTGGAACTGGACGCGCTGTCTTTGCAACGCACAGCCTAGTTGTCTTTCTAATGACGTTGGCGTCTCTGGCGGCAGTAACTGTGGCAACCCACTTTTTATGCGGTCTTCCCGCTGATAGTTTCCATGGCCGGTTCAAGGATGTTTCAGCGTGTTGCCGAGTGCTTGAATCAGCTCGATTGACCAGGCCAATAAATCGATCGTTTGAATCAACCACAATGGTTGGACATGCACATGTCAATGTAGATGGGGGATCAAGGTCCTGATAAATACATTCATGCCGTGTAGTAATACCGTTTCACGAAGACGTACGATAAACCCGCGGGGCGGGTTTACATAAAGGCGAGCGAGCAGCAACAACACTCGAGTGCAGCGGAAGAAGATACATGCCACGGCCAATAAAAAAGAGTAGAGTAGATGGTCCGCAGCGAGGCAACCGTCAAAGGTAATGCTGGCTTCAAAAAAAGATGTTCAGGCTTCAAACAGAGCCGAGCAGATATAAAGAGTTTAAGGTTGCTGCCAGACACAACTGATCAAATGAAATCAAATCGTAGTAAGAGCCGAGGGCAAAGTGGGTAAATGAGGAGCCTCTGATGTTGTAGGTTGATCAAACTGCCTCTGATGTGCGCTGCAAACAAGCCGAGAACGCGCACAGCACCAGGTTGCCAATGACGGCGCGCAGCAAAATTCAAGAAAATTCAGCTGAAATTGATCGGAATTTATGTACCTGTAACGGTCAACAGAGACAAGATGAAGCAAAATATCGACTTTGCTACGTTCCCAACATGACTGTAGTGTAAGAAAACGCATTTAAAAATATAAAATTCGTCGATTCAATGTCAGAAAAACGATCGTCGCTTCGACGGTTTTGAGCGGCTTTTTGGTATTTTTTCTCTCTCTCGTGAATAGAGAGAGAGAGCGCGCGAGCGAGAGAGAAGAGAGAGAGAAAGGGCAGCGCGGTAGCATGATGAACTGGTGGCGGTGATGAGCCGCACCGTGCCGGCTGCTCTCGAACGTGTAGCAGGGTGTTAACGCTGGCTACTGGCCGGGGGGGGCTGCGGTGGTATGGAGCTGCCATGTCCACATTGCCAGGCGGCAGTGCCGCTGCCGCGCATGGACATGCATCTACTCAGCTGTCCAGCCGTGGTGACGAGGTCTGAAAGCCGGCCCTCGGCTGCGGCTGGCCCCGCGGTACCCGTCAAGTCCACCAGCACCCTTGCAGCGGTGGCGGCGTGCGATGACGAGGACATGCAGGATTTACTGGATGATTTGGAGGCCGAAGAGGAAGAGCAACAGCAGCAGCGCCAACAGCAGCAGCGCCAACAGCCGGGCGCAGCCGCCACCCATGAAACTGGTCCGGTCATCGTCCATGATGATGAGGATGATGATGATGGTGATGATGATGATGCCGCTGCACTTTTGGCCATGGAACGCTTCGAGCGAGGTGGCCCCACCGTCCAACGCACAGGCCCCTCGAGCCATCGCAATGCGCTGGCCGACCTCATGTCCAGCGCGCGTGCCCAGCGCCAGCCCAGCAACTCTGCTGGGTCAACAAGGCATCCCCATACTGGGGTTGATAAAGTCAGCTCTCCGCTTCGCACGGGACCTGGCGCCATCGTCTCTACTGCCCGCCCTGGCGGCGGCATTGATGCCAAGGGCTATCCTTGCCTCGATTCAGCGGCCCAAGGTCGGTTCCTGCCGTTGTCAGCACTTGCTGCTCTGCACAGTCCTAGCTGCAAGCCCCCTTCTCCTTGCAAGCATCCATCCCACTCTCACTGCAATATGCCATGCAAATCACACGCCAGGCACCTGGATCTTCCCTACCAACATGCCCGAGCGCAAGTATCAGTTCAGCATCGCGGAAAAATGCTTGCGTTGTAACACCCTTGTCTCCTTGCCCACAGGCACGAGTCTTTCGTCATCGCGACCCGTGCCATCCTGCGTGGCGTGTTCAAGCTTTTTTTTTTTTTTTTTTTTTTTTTTTTTCTGAAAAACTTGCGCTTGCCATGCATCTCAGTGTCGGCCTGTGCAAACTGTAGGATTGGGCAAAACCTTCATCGCTGCCGTCGTCATGTACAACTTCTGGCGTTGGTACCCCAATGGCAAAGTATTGTTCATGGCCCCCACCAAGCCCCTTGTGGCTCAGCAAGTCAACGCTTGTTATCAGATTATGGGGTTCCGGGCCGAAGACATTTGTGAAATGACTGGTAGGCAGCTCAGAATTCTTTTTGGCCCTGAGCTTGATGCTTGGCGAGCCGCGTCAACACTTCAGCGGCTGGGCTTGTCTTGTTGACCTTGTGCAGTCTCACTTGGGCTGTTTGCATGTGACCATCTTTGTCATGATCGCCACGACCGCAGGCAGCAAGCAGCACGAGCACCGCGACAAGCTCTGGCAGCGCAAGCGTGTCTTTTTCCTCACCCCACAGTGTGCTGTCCGTACGTCCCCACCTGCTGCACCCACTGTCAAGTAGCGCTCGGTAGTATCTTCCCTCCTCTTGACCTGGGTCACCCGTGGGTTGGCAGGTGACTTGCAGCGTGGCTACTTTTCAGCCAGAGAGGTCGTGTGCGTCGTGTTTGACGAGGCCCATCGAGCTCTGGGCAACCACGCCTACTCGCTCTTTATTCAGGTATATCTGTTGATCGCAGCTGCGTGCATGTTTAGGCCGAATCCACTCATGAGGCAGGTCTCACCGTGTGCTCTGGTCATCTGCCCCGTGCAATGCTCTTTATTCGGCTTGCTTTACCTGGTCCCAGAGTCTATTGGCTGAAAGCTCACAGTTTCGCGTCATGGCCCTTTCGGCTACGCCGGGTGATTCGGTCACCAAGGTGCAAGAGGTCATCACAAATTTGGTGGGTCGCTTTCGAGAAGTTGGATTAGTTCTGCCCCTCTTCTGTGTGTCACTGACCTTGCTGGCACGGATATAATTCGGTTCTCAAATTTGTTCCTGTTCTCCAACATGAATTTTACGGCCACATTAGCTCATTGACGCCATTGAGATTCGCGGCGAAGAGGCCGCTGACGTTGCTCCTTACGTGAATCAGCGAACCGTACGATGTCTGGCCAACTGATGCGATCGAACTATGTCATCGTTATGCCGGTGCTCATTGCTCTTGGGTGGCGCTGTCTGCGGGCATGCAGGCAGAAAAAGTCGTCGTTCCCATGAGTCCAGACATTGAGGCCTGCCGCTCCATGCTGAACCGGGTCGCCCAGCCCTTTATCAAGCGCTTGGTTCAAGGGCGAGTGCTTGGCGAAACGGTGAGGCCGCTACGCTCTGACCACGAATCTGTGCTTCACGAGATGCAAAGTTTTTGAAGCATGGCAAACGATTTGTGGGCTCCCGAGCCCTGCTCGCCAGTGGCAAGGACTAAATAAGTGATGCTTCTTGACTCTTGCCCATCTTGTCTTGTAGACCTTGGATCGGTTGACTTCGCGAATGCTGGCCATTACCCGAGATCGAGCCCGAAGTGGTGACATGTACGTATGTGTGTGTGTGTGCGTGTCTTGCAGGATGCCTTTGCCTTCTCGCCCCGGCTCTCGGCTCACATAGACCTCGACGGGACTTGTACTGTGCGTGTATCGATGACAGTGGTGGCGGGGCTTTGAAAAAGGGAGTTCTCGAAAATTCGTTTGCCATGCTCATGTCTCTCAGCACGCTTTTTGGCACGGTCAGCAAGCATGGTATTACCCCCTTTCTCATCTCGGTTGAGAATGGGATTGACAAGGCCAAATACATTGGTGTGTCAAATCATTTTGGGCTGCCTCGGCCGGGGTTCGCGTCGCAGCCGCCCCAGTGTGCCCGTAGCTTCACCTTTGCTGGTCCACGACGCACTCATTTTGGTCTCCATTACGCTGCGGGCTAGGCAAGGAACTTCAAAAGAACCCGGCGGCTCAGGCCGTGATCAAACGCTTTCGCGAGCAGCGGGAGAACAACCGTACGTCATCGTGTCACCTTTTTATCCTATAGATGGAGCAGTTGGCTCTTGATCTGAATCGTGCTGTCATTACCGCGCCGCGCAGCCGACTTTGTGGGCCATCCCAAGCTCGTCAAGCTGCGCGATATCCTGCACAGCCACTTTACAGCCATGGGTGCCACAGCCACCCGGGCCATGGTCTTTTCTACGGTAAGATCCTTTGGCACCCCGGATTTTAAAAAATGTCCGGGCGCCAACAAGTCCCAATGCGGCTGCATTTCCAGTGTTGACAACACACCCTTCGTTCTTGGTCTCACCGTTCCTCTTTGCTCAGATTCGAGACTCTGTGCAAGACATTACGGACGTCTTGAATCGACACGGCAATCTGATTCGCGCCGTCCCGTTTATCGGTCAGGGCAAGGGTACAGGCACCGGCAAGGGTCTGACGCAAAAGGAGGTGTGTCTTGATAATGCCGCTCCTTCTCGTCATTAGAGTGGCTCGGTCTTCGCCCGTCTCGCCTAGGCGGGCAAATTCAAATGTCACATGGTGTTTCGCAGCAAGCACGTGTGCTTCAGCAGTTCAAGAATGGCCAGTACAACGTGTTGGTGGCCACTTGCGTGGCTGAGGAGGTAGACCGTTCTCGTTCATCAGCCAATCCTAGCCAACAGCCATCAAAATCGCCGCTGCGAGCTCATATTCTGGCGTCTGTGTTTTGGATCAATGTATCAGGGCTTGGACATTGGCGACGTTGACCTCATTGTATGCTATGATCAACAAGGTTCTCAGACACGGCTCGTGCAAAGATCGGGCCGCACAGGCCGCAAGCGGGATGGCAAAATCGTTTTTCTCATGACTGCAAATGTGGAGGAAAGCCTCTACAAGCGCAGCGCTGACGGCAAAAATCACATTTTCAAGGTGTGGTCATCATAGTCTGTTTTTTTTTTTTTCTTTTCTTTTTTTCTCGCTCGCTCTCTCTCTCTCTCTCTCTCGTTTCTACTCCCCTGCTCACATCAGAGGCCCGCTTCTTGTGCATTCGTGGAATCAGGCCATTGTCAAGGGCAGCAACTCTTTTAAAATGTCCAATCTCAGTCCAGCTCTACTGCCTGCTCAACCCGTGGTTGGTCGACTCTGCACCATGCACCCGTTCCAGGCCTGGCCCCAGTCTCGCTTGCATGCCCCCTTGCCTTATGCGAGCTGTGTCTCTGCTCTCATACGTACCCGTCGACTTGTTGTTGCATTGCAGGTGCAACGACGACAAATGGCAGCCGCCGGAACTCCACCCTCGGAGATCTCCGGGCGAGGTGCGCGCCGGCGCGCAGACCGTGGGAACGGCCACACCACCGCGTTGGTCGAGGCCTTTGATGCGGCGCAGTGGGAAGAGGTCCGCCAGGAGCTCCGCCAGCAACAAACCCTAGCTGTCGTTCGCTCCGGACGTTACAGCCATCTACACATGGTGGATCAGTTTCGCAGCTTTCTGGCTCCCAGTCGGCGCTCTCAAGCCTTTCTGCGGCTCCTTCAGAAGGAGGACAGCTCGATCGACCAAGATTGGGCGTCCGACTCGTTCTGGGGAGCAAAAACAGGGGCGGCTCGTGAAGAGATCTCTGGGGTGAATGACGATGTCGCGGCTCCAGCCAGCAAACGGGCCAAGCGTGCCACCATTGCATCGGCACCACAATTGGAAGTGGCGGACATGGATCTTGGCCTTTTGGACACGCCGCTGATGGGTCATGACGGCTGGGACTCTGACGACGATCTTCCCGAGGTCATGGGCTTGGCAGTGGTGACCGAAGGCACAAACTCCAAGGCGGCGGCGGCTCACCTGCCGTCCGCCGACCGACTTGAATCACCACGGGTTTCCTTGCACGCCTCGCCACCATGGTCTCCTGTCCGCTGCAGCGACGAGCGCGCTGCTCCCGCCGTTCAAGGGCAAGGTTTTGCAGGGCGACCCACTCATTCCAGCCCAACTTTTACAGGTGCAGCGTCGCCTCAGCCGTCGTACAACGATGAGGAAATGCCAGTATGGAGTCAGGACGCCAGCCCACCCGAGGTGGGCTTTATTCAGCCGTCACAAAACGCTGTGGGAACGGCCCTCGAATCTGGGCCAGCTACTTCATCGCCCGTGCCGCCCCGACGGCGTGTTCCTGCCCATCAGCTGCGCGCGCTCTTGTCTCCGTCACATTCCCATCCTGCGGCACAGAAATCCGCTGCAACTTTGGCTGGTGCCAGCCGCGCCGGTATGCCCCCAGAGTTGACCACGAAACCCACCTCACCGGCTGCTGAAGCGCCATCCCCAAAATCACGCGAGTCAGACGCCACGCTTGCATGGACCTCACGTGTGGTTGCAGCCCAAAGTGGCCGCACCTCGTCCGCGCTATGGACCGTACTGCAGTCTGCTTTAACCGGATATCAACGCTCTCTGATGGCGCGAGCTTCGCAGTTGCCTCGAGCCTCGCAGGCTGGGCGCACGACCATGTCGGTGAACGACATGCCGACAGCACGGGCAGCAGCTCCTTTGGCCAGTAGCCGCAGGGAGCATGAATCTCAGGCATCGTTTCAGCCTCCGGACCACCAAGTCTCTGAACTCTGTTCACCCCACCTGCCCATGCGTCCAGCATCACGCTCTGGCGCTTCGGGTTCGACGCCCATCGTCTTGGACGACACTCATCGGTCGCAGGAGCTGGCACCGCCGACCCCAACGCCCTTGCGCACCAAAGGTCAGCTCAAGGCATCACCAGCGTGCGTTGTGCTTGACACACCACATCCCCTGCCGTCTGAGCCACTGTCATCACCCGCGGCAAGCGCTCTGCGGCCCTCAACAGCGGCTCCCACGCGTATGGAGACGGAGGAGGACGATGATGATTCGCCATTGGTGATGCGTGGCCGCCGCGGTCGGCCACATCCCATGGTCGTGCTATCTTCGGCTTCACCCAGCCCGCAGGCAGGTCACGCAAACACGAGACCTGCACGGGGGAGCCCGGCAGACGTGGTTTTCCAAAGCCCCGTGCTGCCGCGGTCCCGGCACACTCGCCCTGCGCTTCTTTCGATAGACTCTGACGGGCCCGACGAAAATGGTCCCGTACAGCAGCGCATGGCTCAGCCGATGGGCGACGGAGGCCGGCGTCAGAAAAAGTCCTCTATAGATGCTACTGCTTTGCGCGAGCGTCAAGCCCTGCGCCGCTACTTTGTGGCTTCGCAAGCCGAAGATGGAGCCGAAACCGGTATGGACAACATGGATGAGGATGAGCCGGATGAGTACGATCTCGATGACTCGTTTATTGACAACGGGTCTGCATCGCAGCACACCCAGCGAACCTCCCCCGGGTCTCGTTCATCGTCGACCGCAGCCCGTGGACAGCGGCCCGATGCCGATATTCTCAGTACCCAGGAGATGGGGGCTGTTTATCGACGCTCAGTCTTGCATTCACCAGAGAACGACGAACTGCCCTTTAACACGCGTGTTAGATATGGCGGTGCCCGGTATCGTCTTGCCAATCTCGATGCTGTGCCAGACGTACAGGACACGCCATCGCCGAGTGCCAGTGAGGCGGAAGATGCACCGTCGCTTGGCCCATCGCTGTCACCATCTTTGGAGCCATCTTTGGAAGCGGTCTCTCGTGCCCCACCGCGACCCGCTGCCAGTCCAACGCGGCTCGCTGCCGGCAGGCCGCACGCTCCAGCGTTCAGCTCTTGCTCGGCGCGCGAGGTTGCTGGTGATGTGGCATCTGGTCCGATGTTGCAAGGGACACCATCCAGTCGGGGGCACGCGCGCGCGCCGCTGACCCCTTACATTTGCAATGGAAACACGCCGGCGGCGCGACCCGCCCCGAACGTTTCAACCCCGTTGACTCCTCTTGGTTCACGGTCACCATTGCCGTTGGTTGAGACACCCATGTATGCGGCGGCACGTTCACGACGTCCGGCCGCATCGGGTTGCGGGCCTCTGTTGCTGGTTTCTACGCGCGAGCTCAACTCGGCGGAGCTCATGAACTGTCTGTTGGCGAGCGACATCAATTATGCGGTTGCCAAGATGGATGTGGGCATGTTTTGTTTGGGTACGCGCACGGCCGTGGTGCGTCTTCGAACGACAGAGGTGGTGCGTTGGGACCACAAGGATTCATCCACGTCCGACCCTGTGTTCAAAGCGGCCAACAACATGTCCCGTTTGGTCGTCGTGATCGAGGAGCACCAGCCCACACGTGGCGTACGTTGGCCATCGTCTTGCGATTCTTCTGGTGGAGTGGGATCATGGGATCTTTTTGGTGATGCTCATGCGGGGAGGGAAGGGGGTGCCAAAGGAGTCGTCATGGGGAGCGACTGGTTTGGCTCTCTCACTTGTCTTGTGCTGGGCCTCTAGGGTCAAGTCACTCGTGGAACAGCCTACATGCGCGGCCTGGCTCGACTAGTGGCGTTGGGCGCGCAGGTGGTTGACGTTCCAGATGCTGCGGGCACGGCCGCCATCTTGGGCACGCTTTTGCGTGAGGAGCATGCCGCTGGATTTGGACTGGATGCACGCGTCAAGCCTTTGCTAGACATTCGCGAGCATGCGCAAGTGAGTGCTCCCTCACCTCGGCTTTGATCGGTTATTACTACATGCCCTTTCTGCTCCATCTGGCTAACACTGCTGCTGTCGGGGCTTTTTACTCTTGCAATTAGTTGATTGAAATGGTGCGTGCAGTCACCCGAGCGCCCCTGCCAGCTGTGCTGGCTTTGGTGGGGCGTGCGATTTCAAAAGGGCAGGATTGGTCAAGTATCCTAGAGAGGTCAGTCTGTGCTGCCCCAGATTACATGCCTGCATGCTACACGGTGACGAGCCGCACATTTCTCTTTGAACTGAATCCCTTGGCCCCCTTCCCTTTTTTTCTTCTGGATTGTACCGCACCCGCATAGGACTGAAGCCTGGGACGAGTTGCTACCAGACGACCAACGAGATGCTGTGCATCTATGGCAGCTTCGGCTGGCTGAGGACATCGAGGCTCTCGATGCTTGAGTTGTTGACGGGCACAACACAAGATAGACTGCTGTCAAAACTTCAATCGATGTGGGCGTTTATTGGGCGGCAAGTTGAATCAATTCAGGCCAGACATACTCGATGGGTGTGTGTGTGTGTATGTGTGTGTGTGTGTGGGGGGGGGGGGGGGAGGGGTGGTGGTTATGGCTTAGCCATGATGAAAGAAACGAAGACGGGTCATGATGGCAAAAAAAGCTCGAGGGAGAGTGGCCACCTCTGCTCTGGGGTTAAGCACGGCCATGGCGGGACGGCATGCTGGTTTGTCGAGTCGAAAGCGTCGATCGGTCAAGTTGATGGTGGGCTGAGGGTCGTTTTGCTCATAAGGATCAAGGTGGCGGATGTTGAATGCACGAATATCAACGATAGAGTCAGGGTCGTCGCCTGCCACGTGCATGGGAAAGTGTGGATCGTCTTCAATCATGCTGCCGGACGATGAGGAGTCGAAATCTTGATCAGCATTAGGCAGCCCATGGGCGGCAAACTCGCCTCTTGGCTCAAACCCAAAGTGCATTCGCTGGGCCGGATTTCGACTGCTGCCTCGGTCATCTTCGTCATCGTCATCGCCATCTTCGTCGTATTCATCGTCATCATCGTCGTCGTATTCATCATCGTGGTAGTAGTCGTCGAAGTGGCGGTGACTTGCCATGGCGGCATTCACGCCTTCAGGAACAGCAACAAAATGCCAACCGACGGGGCTTGAGCATGTACCGCAGCGCGCCGTGCGCCAGGCATAGCCGGGAAAGTAGGAATTGGCGGTGGTGGCCATGCCGTCGACGATCAGTGAGTCTGCGAAGCGGAGCAGCATAAAGGTCTGTTGCACGCCCATGGGGTTGACACGGGTCATAAAGCCAGATGAGCCCTGCGGGATGATAATGTCGCTTGGCTGGGCCACGGGACCATTGCACATGTCACATGCAAAGCCGGGCATCTCGATGTCATCCTCATTGAGTTCGTACTGGATGTAACGGAGGGTAGAGAGGCGGCTGGGGTTTGGGGTGTCTCCCAACCCAGCGTGGGCAGCCAGTTCGAGCGTGGTGGTGTAGAGGTCGTGGAACAATGATTGAATGGGGGTAGCAGGGGCTTGGCTTTGACGCCAAAAGTAATCGGCCAGGTTGCGGACCGTCTTTTTGGCTTGATGGGGCGTGCGGTTGAGCCAGCGCGCATGCACAGCGTTCTGTACCCGACAGCGCGGGGGAACGGCCGTGGCCCAAGGGAGCGTAGGTTCTTGCAGGCTGAGAACTTGGCAGCCGTGGATAACGTTCGGGCTGCGGAAGCCGTCCGCTGGATAGTGTTGCATGAAGTTGCGAATACGTGCGGGGCCGACGGTTTCCACGCGAAGGAAACCGCCGTGCCGAAAACCTGGGGTGATGACGAAAGATCGCAACAACACCAGATGGCCGTAATAGGCATGGCCCTCTGAGACGAGGCAGGCATAGGAGGGATCGTCCTTGGCGGCGCCAGGCGCTTGAAGGGGCCTGACGCTGCTGCGCAGCTGATCCTCCGCCTCCTCAACACCTGCAATGTCCAAGGCGACCAATTGCAGCAAGCCGGCCAGCTCGGGCTCGACGCGCACCACAATTTCAAACTCGCCCCGCTCCGCCGGCAGCTCATCCACAAGAATCATTGGGCAATCAACCCAACCCGTAAACGGAAACCGTTGCGCCGGACCCTCCAGCGTCCCCGCATCGGCCCGCGGTGCCACACGCACCTCCCGCGTCACCACAGACGCTGACCCGCGCTGCCGTTGACTCATCCTCCACTTTTGACTGAAAGAGAGAGAGAAAGAGAGAGAGAAAGTGAGAGAGAGAATTGAATGAGGAAGAGAGAGAGAGATGAATTGGTTTGAGTGAGAGAGAGAGAGATGAATTGGTTGAGCGAGAGAGAGAGAGAGAGAGAGAGAGAGAGAGAGAGAGAGAGAGAGAGAGAT
>NW_001865085.1:169175-207914 GCF_000002865.3 Monosiga brevicollis MX1
AGAGCAAGACACAAAGGAAAAGCACAACTACCAGAGAGAGAGAGAGAGAGAGAGAGAGAGAGAGAGAGAGAGATCAAAGAGATCAAAGCGTCATCAACATCAATGGCTTTGGCTTCGCCTTCTCAATGTTCTTTTGGGGGTCCCTAAGTCAAAAATTGATCGGATGGAACAGGGCATCTTATGGGAGGAAGATTGCTATGGAAGTGCGGGCGGCGGGCGGTGATGGAGGGCGGTTATTAGAACGGTCGTCTTTGCTGCCGTTGCTATTCAACGTTCATTCGCCCTCGGCGTCACTGTCTGAGCCAGAGTCGGTGTCCGTGTCGTCTGCATGTTGAAGTGGGTAGCCAGTTGTCGTAGCATTTTGAAGGAGTGGTCAATGCAGGGCGGCAACAGTCTTGCTGTCGAGGGCGTTGAAGGCGGCGAGCAGATCCGCCTCGACCTGGTCAAAGCTGCGGTCCGCGCTGTAGCTGTGGCCAACTTGGTCCTTGACAGGAGACCATCCTGCAGTCATTTTTCACTTCCTGCAGGCCGTGCACAAACACACCGATCTAAGTACAATGGCAGCCTTTTTACTGTCTCCGCATGGCATTGGGTTTGCTTATGCAATTGTGGCAGCGCTTCTCGATGACGAGCACGCGCTTTTGCGTCAAAGCAGTCACGACGAAGAAGCAAGTGCGCTCTCGTCACGGGACTGGCTGACAGTGCCTGCAGGGCGAGTCGGTGCGGTGCTGGCCCAACTGCTCAACGCTGAAATCACGACGGACGGCGATGATGGCAAAGCTAAAATTCTTGCGTGCATGTGTGAACTCGTGCTGTCACGCTTGCGCAAGGGCCCCACCGAGGCCATCTTTGACTATGCTGATGAGATTGATGACAGCTTGAGCGACGACGATGAGGATGCTGGGGCCGATGAGTTTGATGATAGAGCAGCGGCTCAATTCTTCACACGCGATCTGGCAGCAAGTGCATGCAAGGCCGCGCGACACTTTGACGAACAGGAGATCGTTGGGCAAATGCTATCGCTGGCTCGCGTGACGGCCTTTTTTGAGCTTGCGCTCGAGTCCATGGAGGCCGAGGATGCCCCGGACCACGTGGCTCTTTTGACCGCCTCGGAAGCCAAGCAAGGGATCAACGCCATTATCGAGGCGTCACGCTCGCCCTTGTTTGTGGACCACTTACTGCGACTCAAACATGCGCGTCACGGCATGGCAGAGACCCTACTCTGGGCTCAAACGTGTGCTGACTTACCGCGCGTGGAGCGACGCGCGGCGTCGGCTGATCTGGCAATCCAAAGCATCCCATTTGATCCCTTTCTGCGCGTCCCTGGACACAATGGCGCCGTGCAGGCTGTGGCCACCCTGCAGGCCAGCCCAGATGATGGCGCTTTTCAAGCACTGCTCAAGGACGCCACGGGCCCGACTGGTAACGACGCGACGAATCGGGCGGGGCTTTTGCTGTACGGTGCCCTATGGCACCAGCTGTACGTGCCATGTCTATCCGAGGGAACAGAGGCCCGGCGGCAGCGTTTGCGGGTGGTGCTGGGAGAATATCGTGAGAAATTTACTCCACTGCAGCGCGCCCTGCTGGAAGGTCGTGCACATTTCGGCCTGCCCCGGGATCAAAACCCCTACGTGGACATGACGACGCCTAAAGTCGATGGCCTCCGCCTATCGTGGATGACCTTCGCGCACGCACATTTGGCAAGCCATCACCTGGGGGCTGTGGGTACCTGGTTTCGATCTTTGTACCTCGACCCTGCCAGCCTTGAGAATAGTTTCTTTCCAGGTGCTGGAGAAAGTTGCTTTGCCGACGTGCTACGGGGCCTAGGGGAAGCTGCAACGCGGTATCAGTGTGACTGCGGCTACCAATATCTGGTTATGAATTGTGGTGGCGTGCGAGAAGAACGTCGATGTCCCCAGTGTCCGCGAACGCTGGGCGGAAACAACTACCATGCCAATGCAGGCCAAACCCGGCTCGATGCTGCACCCGTAGGGCCGGACGCAGCAGAGGCGCAGAAGGATGTGCGCGGTTATCCAGCGCAACTCGGAACTCAGCTTCTGCGACACGGCGTGCGTCAGTTGTCCTTGCAGACGATGCGAACGCTTGACGCCCTGATGCACTCAACGTTGCTGCAAGCCATTACTCTGCTGGGACAAGGCGAGGCGGTCCGAGCACTGATGCACTGTCCATCAATCGAGCAGGCGCACGATATTTGCGCTGCTCGAGTGCGGCTGGCATGGGATAATCTGGGCATGCTACTGGGTGAGCTCTCGGATGAGCAAGTGTTTGCTGTCATGGTGGAAGCAATATATCGTCTAAGAGACGTGGAAGTGGCCCAGCTGGCGGTCTTGGATCAGGTCGAGACAAGAATGGAGTGGGAGAGGGCCATTGAGGCTGCACTTGGCCCTCTCTGGCGCCAGCCAGCAACAGTGCCAGCAACAGTGCTCGAGAACTTTCGCGTGGAAGCAGAGGCACACGCCCAGGAACAACCTCTTCATCCGCTACGGGCAGTATTGGAAATGCGGGAGGAGGTGCGCAACAATGATTTGACAGCAGCGGCTGGACTTTTGGCTCGACGCGTAGTGGGCCCACGATCCATGGACAACTTTTTCACATGGCTGAGGGCGACGCCAAATTTGGCCGACAAGCACCCGTTTCTGGCACTGTTTGAAGAAGAACGGCAAAACCAGCTGCTGCAGCACCTATCTCTGTTGCCCGACTTGAACAACTGGTGCCAGTATGTGTGTGACCGGTATGCAGGCCTTGTCTCGCGGGAGGAGGCGGAGCAACAGACAGTGGCAGAGTTTTTTGCGGCTCGGGAGCCAGCATTGCTGGAGGAGGGATCCGTTTTATGCCTTGCCATGGACGCGCTACGTCAACTACTGAAGCTGGGCGGAGACATTCAGTCGCATAGCCTCAGCGACGATGGGGAGATCCGCAGGGTGTGTAAGCAGCTCGAAGCGGTGCAAGACATTGCAATGGACCGTGTCAGCTTGCAACTGATGCTACCCGTCGAGAACGCATCGGTGGATCACCTGTGGACATTTACGCTGCTTTTGACAAACACCCACAATGTTACCTTACAGCGGGTTTTGGCGTTGCAGCATCAGGCCCCGCGGCAAAATTATTTCGCTTTTCAGCGAGCTGCCCTGAAAAGCATGCACACGATTCGGCATCAGGACTTGGTGGACATGACGTGGCACGAGGAGTTTTTGGATTTGAGTACATCGAGGCTGGAGCAAGGCGGGGGACAACAAATTACGTATTTTGGCACGTTGATTGAAGAAAACGTGGCCCTCAACAGCGTAGACGGGCGCAGCATGCTTGATATGACAACCATGCCTCGATTCATGTATCAGCGGGACTCCTCTCAAGATCTGACGAACGCTTTTCGGAATGTGCAGAATCGGGTGGCACAAAGGCCGCTGAGCACAGACTTGGAGCAGCAGATGGAACGCGACTATGAGCTGCACCAGCGCCACGTCGACGGCCTTCTTACAGCACTTGGCGTGCTCATGTTTGCCGTGAGCCGTGGCCGGGCTCGCGGTACAATTGGCGACTTTTTGGAGGAACGGCGGAAAGACGCGCCCGAATTGGAAGTGCTGCAGCTCGCGCGCTTCCAGGCAATCGATCTGTGCTACCTGCAGGCGCTCTATGAAGCCATGGAACATTTGCTGGCCGACACGTTGGTGGCTGATCTAGCCGACGCGTACAAGCAGACCCTGTCGGACACGCTGGCACAGGAGGTGAGGAAATGTCTAGGTACGGGGCAACATCCGCAAACTGGCCGAGATCAGCTGCCGCCCCGGTTGTTATTGAATGCACTGCGACAACTTGTCGTCCGTTATTTACGTCACAACGACCAAGCCTCGTATCCCGGGGCGTTTCCGCTTGGCCAAATGTTGAATTACGCTTGGCGCTTTCCGCTTGGTTCTTTCAAGGTATGTTCTGGCGTGGCATGGCTAGTGTGAGATATCCAGCAGCGGGGCTGATGTTGGCAGGGACCCTGACACAAGAATCGGACTCATGTGTGCTACCATGGCTGCCCTGCTCTGATTGTTAGGAGTTTTCCGAGGATATTGATGAGCGGCTGCCGGGGGATCTCCTGCTTGAGCATGTGCACTCGCTGTTCCTGATGTTGGAGAAGCTGCTTCATCAAGACAAGGAGGCACTGCAGGCCGCGGCAGCGGCCGCACACGTGCCACAAGGCGTTGCTGGGAGTGTGCGACCACCGCCCCAGCGCAAGCTCAAGACGGGTCGCCCCAAACGCACGCAGCGAGCCAAAAGGACTTAGTTGTTCATTTGGAGAATGGTTGTTCAAACAAATCAATCCTCATGTTAGTTGATCAAATGGTTTGCATCGTCAATTGAATAACAACGTCAAGTGAGCATTCGAAACCGAGGTGAATGCCGGGGACTCGGAGGAGAGGCGATTACCATGTTGTTGTGGCTAGCGCAAAACCAGCTCGGGAGTCATCCGTGGGTCCCAAATTCCGCCAAACCCCACCAGCAAGGTCAAGCACGGCGGTTTCGCCCCCGATGATGTTGATGCCTGGAAAATGACTGATGCCAAAGAAAATCCAAAGGCTGCCTTGGATAGCAGCGGCACCAAAGTGGGTAAGTCCAACGGATGAAAACTCGTAGGAGAACAGGGACCAGCCCACGGGGGTGAGTTGTTCAAAGGAGCCAGCGAGGGTTTGGATATGATTTTCGCCTCCCAGGACGAAGACGGTGTTATCAAATACTGCAGCTGCTCCAAATGCGCGAGAAGTGTTAAGGCTCGGGCCCAAGGACCATGGGGCCCCAGTCGGTAAGGGCGGGCGTGTGAGGACTTGGCGGGAAGCGGCGTGGTCGTGGTTGTAGCCGCCAATGACGAACAGTGTGTTGTTGTGAGCCACGGTCATGTGCCCGAACAAAGGTTGGAGCAGCGAGGGTTCGGAGCGCCAATTTGCCTCGCCTGGGCCCCACGAGAGGACGGTGGCGGTGGGCACGCCACTGATGCGGCCCCCAACAACCCAGATGCGTTCTGCCAAGACGGCGGCGGCGAAATCGTACCGTTGTTGCGGCAGATCGGGTACCAAGCCGGTCGTCCATCCACCGGTGCGGGAAGCAAGCACAAGAGTGGGGGTGTGACTGGAGTCTTGTTGGGGAGTGAGGCCACCGAGGAGGACGATGCGGTCATTGTGGGTTACAGCAGCGGCGCGCCACCGGGGGTGGGGTAAGGATGGGCCGTCTCTCCATGTTTGGCCATCAGTGCAACGGACGGAGGAGAGGTTGGTCGTGGAATCGTAGCCCCCAATAACACATGCAGTGGTGGCAGTAATCGGCGTTGGCATGAGTTGAGCAAGCTGCTGGGCTTGTGCATTGACTTGGGTCTGCAGGGCGGCAAGGGTGTGGGTGGTGTTGTTGGCATATGCGGACAAGGCGGCGAGCTGAGCGAGCACATCGACGCCATTGAGCAGGATCTTGCCAGGCGGGGAGACGGTGCCATTGATATGAAGGTTGCCGCTCTCATCGAGGCTGAAGCGAAACTGATCGCTGGGCGGGGTGTTGGCAGCGTTGGTGAAGACAAAAGGGCGCACGCAGAGCAGGGCCGCAACCGTGAGCAAACGAAGAAGTTTCGGCATGGCATGTGTTGGGCCAGTGATGAAGAAGACAGAGAGCCGAAGGTGGAACCAAACGGGCGCAGGTGGCGTGGAGGCGGTGGCTTCGGTGGGTGCAAGGAGGAGTGACGTTGGAGTGCGCAGGCGGTTCGCAGATGACTGGAAGGCCTCTCGACACGCCGCCCTTGTCCGGCTGCTCATGTGCAAAGCGATGGGAGCAGAGTGGAGAGATGTGTGATGCGATGCCGTGAGAGGGAGTGAAAGGCGAGGAAGAGAGGAAGAGCGGATGTGCGTGAAGAAGGGAGAGGTGAGGCAGGGCAGGCGGCAGCGACGCACGAGGGGGAGGCGTCGTGCGTCGCGCGACAAGTGCCGGGAGTGACGGGGATCAGCGGGTTGATGATAATTGGGCGATATCACCATCGACATGCAGAGATGGGGAGTTAGGGTGGGGATTTATTCAGAGAGTGGGGAGAACGAGTAAAGCAAATCAGAGAGAGAGCTTGGATTGAGTTCGGTCAAGGAGGAGAAACGTAGCCAAAAAAGAGAAATGATGCGGGTTGAAGACAAAATTCAGAGACTGAGGTGAAAATACAGCATGCTCTCAGAGGTTGACTAAAAGGGGGCGGATAGGATAGCCTTTGGACCTACTGCCTGTCAAGGGAGTGGACGTCAGGTTGGATTGTGCCTCTGTAAGTGTGTTTGGTGTGTGCGCTCGCACCGTCTCAGAGGGGCGTGTGTGTGTCTCCGAGGATCTGATTGCAAAGCGGTGGGTCGCTTGACACTCGCAGGTGTTCTCCTTCTCGATGCCGGCTGCCATATTGCACCAGAGGAAAGGTTTTGTTGAGAGAGATTGAGAGAGTTTGAGAGGTTTTGTTGAGAGGTTTTGTTGAGAGATTGAGAGAGATTGAGAGGAGTTTAGAAGAGGGAGTGAGAGAAGAGATTGAGTGAATGGAGACTTGAGAGAAGAGATTTTTGTAATTGTACCACATGTGAGCCAGATTGAAGCAAGCTTCTCTATCTTCACATAGTTTACATTCAAGAAGCGCACGCCCCTTATGCTTGATCACAAACGATCGGACACCAATGACGTGCACTTAACAACAACAGCCAGAGGACAGCCCACGACATCACACAAGGGTGCAGAGAATAGCACACCCTAAGATGGTTTTAAAGGGGTTAATAGAGTTAAAGTAGCACACGGTCAAGGTTGATCCTCTATACGGCAGCTGTGTTGAAGGACAGTTTGGAGTCAGAGAGAGAGGAAAATAATTTTCAATCAATCCCTTTTTTTTTAAAATTTAAACCGGCAAGGGCCTGGCTGGAAGAAGAGGACATGATGACCCAGCTGATGTGGAGAGGTATGTGGCGATGGCGCTTGATCGTTGGTGGCGGTGGTTGGGGGAGGAGGGCTAGGGAGGCGGGGGAGGCGGGTGATTGCTGTGGTAGCTGTGGTTGGACGATGGGGGATATGGACGATGGTGGATCGAGAGGGATTGCTGCTTCGAACACGATGGTAAGCTGATCTGGTTGATAGGCGTAGGGATGTGGCCGCGTCACCGGTTCTCTTTGGGTCTGGCAGTGGCAATGGCCCTTGTGCTCGCTAGTAAGCTGGTTGTGCTGTATCCTCGAGGCTCCTTTGGTGCATTGGGATCGTGATGCAGCGTCCCGTTCTCATTTACCACGGTGCACAGGCACGGGGAGCCGCGCGGAAATGGTGGTGTACATGGGCGGCTCATGCGAGGACGCCAACGTCACCGTGGACGATGCCTTGCTGATCTTTGACGCAAACACCACATGCTACAGCGTTATGGGTGGCTTCTACTCCTTTGCTTGCTCGGACAGCGGCGTGCCCGAGGCGTACAAATGGAGCGACTACCAATGCACCACCGGCACCTTTGTCAACCTCTCCTCTGGCTGCTTCACCTACGGCAGCCGAAACGCCCATGTCATGTGTGCCGAGGCCAGCGTTTTTCCCACAAACACAAGGGCCGTCATGTCCGCCTTTGAGGCGGTTGACTGCTCGGCTGGCAAGATTGCGGACCTTGCCATTCGCGACACCTGCGCCAACGCCGTGACCCCGGCCTTTGCCATTGGCTCGGGCGCGACCAGTGCCGACGCTTGCGACGATGATGATGGCTGTCTAAGATTTTTCCATGATAGCCTGGGATATGGCCATATGATGGCGACCTGCTATTCTGATAATACCATCCTGGTCGAGATCTTTAGCGATCAGTGTGACGAGGGCTACTATCATGCCCGCGTGTCTCCGGGAGCCTGCCTCACCATTGGCGTAAACTACACCGGTGGTTCGTTCGAGCTCCCCCCCCCCCCCCCCCCCCACCTGCTGTCCGGCACTCTTTTTCATGTTGTTTTCGCGTCCTTGCTGACCCTGCGCCCCCTTTGCCTGTGTGCCCACATGTCAGGAAACACCGCGTTTTTTAATCAGTATGTGGCCGCCGAGCTACTTTCCTTCTCTTTTACTTGCCTCGACTCGGCCCCCACCGAGCAACCTCCGTCCACGCCCAGCACCCTCTATCTGGGTGGCTCTTGTGACAATGCCACCTCCATTGATCAAGCGGGGGCCGCGTTTCTGGTTGACGAGTGCTACGAGGTTGCCAATGGCCACTACACGTTTGGCTGTGATGAGAATGGGTACCCCATTGCCAGAGAGTATATGGATACCAACTGCGGCGGCACCTACGTCTCCACAATTCTCACCGACAATTGCTTTACACAAGTGGATGAAAACTCTCGCATCACCTGCTCCGATGCCACACCCACCAGTACCACGGCCTTTATGGGCGCCTACACCTCTGAAAACTGTGGCGATGATGTCATCACCTACGTACCCCTCCGCGACAGCTGCGCAGCCGCCCCGTCCCTGGCGGTGGCACTGAGCGGCGGCGTCAATGCTTCCGAGCTTTGCAACGGCGATGCCGGTTGCATGGCCTCGTTCCAGTCCGACCTCGGCTATTTGCGCATTGTCGCCACCTGCCATGCCGACGGCTTGATCAACGTACTCTTTTACACAGAGGACTGCGCCTCCATCAAGCACAACCTCACAGTTTCCGAAGCAGCGTGCCTGGACGTTGGCACCAATCTCACTGGTGAGTCTCGACTTGTCATTGAGTTTCTCTTTCGCCTCACGCTCAACCTGTGTCTTGACAAGCGGCCTCGGGCTCACGCTTTGCAACTGCCACAGTGAGCACCTCGAGCTTCAATCAATTTGTCCGAGCTGGACTCGGCTCCCTCTCCTTCTTTTGCATCGATTCTGCCGCAGCATCAACGACCACCACGACCTCGACAACAACCACATCGTCCGCGACTGCCCCGCTTGCCGCCCTGCCACACATCCTGCTCGTGGCCCTCTTGTGTTTACCTCTACTGTTTGTCGCCGCATAAGCTCGTCATGGCGCATTTCTATTTTGTTATCATGCATGTTGATGCCCTTTTTAATGGACCATTTCTCTCTCCAAGGCAAAGAGGATCTGCACCCAGGTGGTTCGGGTAGGACAAAAAGAAAAGAAAAGAAAAGGATCAATCCTGTTGAAATCGATTGGACAAGGAGTGGTCGAGACAGCACACTCTCACAATGAGCATTTTTTTTTTTTTTTTCGTGTTTCAAATGATAAGGGAATTGAGCAACGTGCCCGGGAAAAACAAAGTACAGCAGTAAAGCAACAACAGCTCTCCTGGCAAAAGAGGAAAAGCAACAGCAAAAGCAAAAAACAAGAGAAATCAAGAGCAGAGATGGGGAAGATGAATAATCTTCACAGGAAATGGCTTGAAGCTTTACACGCAGGTGACGAGACGCTTGGTGCCGATCAGACCAGCTTCGGCAGCGGCAGACACAGGCACGAAGCGTTCCGTGTCCGGCTGGGGATCGGCGGGCTCACCGCTCGTCCCCTCGCGGGGGCGGAAGGGGTGCGGCGCGCCCTCGCCTGACCGGGTGATGCAGCGGGGGTCCACGCCCTGCTCAGCATCCCACAGCTCACCGTAGGCAAAGACTAGGAAGAGGATGGCGCCGACAAAATAGAAGAAACCGCCGAGCAAGTCAAACCAAATCACGAGCGACTCGGAGCAGACATCCCGTCGAGCAAAAGGATCGCCTTGGATGGGGGCTTGCAAATCGCGAATGCCGTTCAAGTTGCAAGTCCCCGAAATCATGTAAAAGACGGAGCCAATAAAAAGCGCCAGTGAACCCCAGAAATAGCTGTTGACAATGCGGGTCCAGAGGGGCCGCTGAAAGTGGTCGGCCGAGTCCACCAGGAAGATGAAGGTGCCAATGAGAAACCAAGCGCAGGAGCAAAACCAGTTCCACGAGGCGGCGACCGGGTGGCGCTGCAGATAAAAAATTGCATAGGCAAGCAAGAAAAGCCCTCCCAATGTGAGTGAGAGAACGCCCGTGTGGTATGCCGACCCGGGCCGTCGACTGGGTCGGTCCCAGAGGGTAGAGTAAATGGCGCGGGCTTCGACAAAGAGCTTGGCCAGGAGAAAGGCAACAACGCCGGCCACCGAGACGTAGACGGCACCATCGTGATCAATGACCTCTTGCATGAGCAATAGGGGGCCTAAAAAGTAGAGCAGCCCTCCAAGCACAAAAAGCCAACCACCCCACACGTTCAGGTCGTTGTAGTATCGACCCACGCTGCGCCAGAGGCCCCGCCAGCTGTTGAAGACGCGGAGATGGCGCATGGTCCGGCCCATGATGAGCATGGTGTGAACGACGCCCTTGTGAGCATGAGCATTGCCGACAAAGTCGGGTCGGGGCAGATCGAGCGTGGAGCCCCACAGGTCGGCCTCGCGCATCAATCGTCGCATGCGGGCTTCGCGCCAGGTCTGGCGTAGGCTGGTCAGCTGGCTGGGGTGGGCCGAGAGATTGTCGTAGTCTTCGTTTGCGGCGTCGCCCAGGGCTGGTACCGACGCGTTGATGGCCGTGGTGGTGTGAGCAAGTGGGACTGGGGCATCAATGTTGAGCCACTCTGCTGGGGCAGATGCAGGAGAGCCGCGCTCAAAGGTATTCGTCTCCTCGATCATGGTTTGATCGAGGTCGTGCCCGAGCACAGAGACGATGTGCTCGGCAGAGCGGGGCGTGGAGTCGGTGGACGGCGGAGTTGGCTGCATGGCGGCGGTTTGCAAGCCACGTGTAGTTTCGTCGTTTCGATGAGGAACAGAATTCTCGCTGCAGAGTCAATGCGGACCTTGCGGGGCAGAAGCAGAGGTAGTCTCGCTGCGCTCCGGGTGGGCTTTTTGACGGCACGGCTTGCTGCTGCAGCCGCGCCGCCAAAGGTGATGCCAACTCATGCCGTGCTCCCAAGCTCTGCTCTAAGACTGGTCAAGGCGTGTGGGGGGAAAAAGGCAGTCAGGGGACGCAGAGATGCGCCCGATGAGGTCAGTGGAAAATGCCACTCCCTGGGCTTTGCTGTTTGGATAAAGCAGATGCTTGGCCCGTGGCGGTTGTGCGCATCCGGGAGATGATGAGCAAGCGTGGGCCTCGGGACGGGATCATGGGTTGGCTGGTGCATTGTCGGGGGCACGAGCGCAAGCGTGGAGGCGTTTCGAGCCGCTTGGCGTCGTCAAACCCCATCACGCAGCTGCGTCTTGTGCAAGCCGTTTGGTCGAGGCACCAACCGAACTTGAGGGGACGGAGCGAAGCGGAGCGGGGGGGGGGTGGCGTGACAACATGAGAGCATGGGCGTGTGGGGTCAGGAAAAAAAGAGTACAAAGCGGTCAGTACCCCCGCTGATAGCGTGGCCGTGGAGCCCCCTACTCCCCCCTCCCCCCAACAAAGGGGGCAAGCGAGTTCTTGCGGTTGCTCCCGATGAATTTTGTGAAAATTGAACACGAGGTCATCAGTCAGAGTTGAGGTGGGGAGGACAAGCACCAGAGGGAGAGAGGCCTTTGATGGGTTCCAAAGCATTACACCTCCTTGCATCCGGCGTCAGTCACGGTCGGTCACGCGACGCGATGGTGTGCGCATTGAAACCGTTCATCCCACAATCGGACCCAGAGTGCAGCTGCAAAAACCAGCACCAAAATGGTAGGCAACGGTGCAAGGGCACTAGGGAGTGACAGGTGGCACCATCATCCCTGTCCTTCTCCCCGCTCCCGCTCCCACCCCACCATGTCCTCTTCCTCTCAACCGCGGACCGGGGCCACAAAGCACACACAACACCCAGCACGAAGCGCCCGCTCTGCCCGCTCTGCTCACATGTGTGTGTGTGTGTGTGTGTGTGTGTGTGTGTGTGTGTGTGTGTGTGTGTGTGTGTGTGTGTGTGTGTGTGTGTGTGTGTGTGTGTGTGTGCCAGGGGGGGAATGATGATGCGTCATGTGTGATGTGTGTTGCTTCCGAAGGGGGCTCTTGAATGGGAAACTCAGCGGGAAACGTTGATGGATTTGTGATTAGGTAATACCATGTCCGCACTTTGTGAAATTGTCAGCATGTGCTTGAGAGAGTGGGGTCATGTGAGGGTGTGTGTTAGAGGTGAATTGAAGGGGGAAGCAGAGGATGGGGGGTTAGGGGACAAGTGGCAGGGGCCAAGGGGGCAGGGAAAGGGGCAACGGGGCAGCAGGGCAGCGGGGCAGCGGGGCAGCAGGGAAAGGAGAAGCAGCAGGAAGGCGCTGGCAAGAAAAGCCATGGATGGAGGTCAAATGGCGGAGCCGTGAGGAAAAGCCGTGCAATCTGTGCCGATCCAATGGTGATCGCTTGCTCCCGAAGAGAGCTTCGAAAGCAACTTGGGGTTCAGCCCGTGGGTACCAATCAAGGGGCGACCAGTTGATGTTGATGCCGGGCATAGCCCTCCTGGGAGAAAGCCTGATATTACGAGCTTTATGGCCGAGGACGTGATTTTCCAGAAGAAAGTTGAACAAAGTGTTTCTGGAGTCGACTGGACGGCCCGACCCAAACGCAGGGCGGCACTCAACGCGGCACGAGCCATTGTTGACTGGTGCGGTCGGACGCCTCCGCTGTTAGGGTTGGAAACGGCCTGTCTGGCCCAGGGCTCACAGCGTCAATTTAGAGATGTCATGAATATTTGATGATTAAAATTAAGAAGTCAAGCTAGGCCAACGGTCATTGTCGTTGGGAACCCGCTCCACTGGCCGCTCCACGGAGGCCGCGAGCATCGACATCAGAATTATTAATTACAAGCTAAAACCTAACTAGCAAGGCGAGAAGGGAGGAACAGAGGGGGATTCACTGGAGCAAGTGGCTCGATCCATGATCACGGGCCTTAGACGCATGTGACGGTGCGGGTGGCATGGGCATGGTGCTGGGGAAAGCGCTCGAGGTCAGGCTGTGGATCGTGGTGCTCGTGTTTGGTTCCTTCGCGGGGGCGAAACGGGTGAGGTGCGCGAATGCCGTTGCGGTCTACGCAGCGTGGATCCGGGCCGCGTCGTGCTTCGTACAGCTCGTCGTAGGCAAACACCAGGAAGAAGACTGAGCCGAGAGTGTAAAGGAGGCCACCCAGAATATTGAACCAGGCCACCATGCTCTCGGAGCAGAGTTCCAGGGGGGCAAAGCTGGCCGCCGTCGAGACGGCGCCGTAATCGCGAACACCGCTGAGGTCACACGTTGTGGAGAAGATGTAAAAGACCGAGCCTAAGAAGAGGCCGAGCGCACCCCAGTAATAAAAATTGCTGAGCTGCGCAAAGAGGGGCCGGGAAAATTGAGCAGCTGAGTCGATGCTAAAGACAAAGGTTCCAAAGAGAAAGCCAACGGCAGAGAGGAAGGAGCACCACGAGGCGCTCCGCGGATCATCACGGAGGCTGAGGATGGTGGTTGCTAGAAAGAAGAGGCCACCCACAGTGAGGGAGATGACGCTCACGTGAAAAGCTGTGCCTGGTCGACGCGTTTTGCGTTCCCAAAGCGTGGCGTAGATGGCGCGGAGCTCGACAAAGATTTTGGCAAAGAGAAAGAGCACCACGCCCACCATGAGAATAATACTGGAACCATCTGCCGAGACGTGCTTGTTCTTGCTAAGCCAGGGCCCCAGCGTAAAGAGGATGCTGCCCACCACAAAGCACCAGCCGCCCCAGACGTCGAGGTCGTTATAGTAGCGGCCAACGTTGCGCCACAGAGTCCGCCAGCTCTTGAAAATGTGAAGATGGTTCATGGTCGTGTCCATGAAGAGCATGGTATGAACGACGCCCCGGTGCTCGGTGGCATTGCCCTCAAAGTCTGGCGTCGGGAACGAGCTGTTGTTGGCGCCCCAAAGCTTGGTGTCTTGTTCTATTTCGGCGCGGTAGCGGCGTTGGGCCAGAGCCAGAGGCGTCTCGGCACCACCCACACCGTTTTCGGACAGGCGACCCACGGACACGGGTGAATGTGTTACAAGGTGGCGCCCAACGCAATCCGCCTCTGGTGCGTCTGCGCTGACAGTGCCAGCCCCGTCGGCGTGCCACTTCGGTTCTGCGCGGGCCCCACTGGAGGCTCGCACGTTCTGGTTTGACATGCTGGCAACATCAAGGCAAGGCTAAACGCGGTCAAGAGAGCGGGGCAAGAGAAAGGAGGCGTGTTGGTGGGTCAAGAGAAACAGCAGCAACAGTGGCAGCCGACCGGGGTCCGCGCTGAGATGGGGTCAGAGGGCAGCCAAACAGCCCTACACGGTGTGACGATCGATCCCAGCCGAGCCAACAGACACGTGGTAAATGCCTTGCCCTGTCCGTCTCCTCGCCCAGTAGTAAGGGCAAGGTTGGCTCCCCGATGGGAAAACCATGACGTTGGCTCTCCCACACAAGAGAGAGAGGACTCCAAGGACGTTGTGCTGTGTATTTCGTTTGTAAAAGAGCGTGGGGGTAAATGTGTGTTGTGTGTGTGTGTGTGTGTGTGTGTGTGTGTGTGTGTGTGTGTGTGTGTGTGTGTGTGTGTGTGTGTGTGTGTGTGTGTGTGTGTGTGCGTGTGTGAGTGAGCGAGCTTCTGGGCCAGGGTGAAGAGGGGGAGGCAGAGTACAAATGGGGTCTCATGGGTCAGCGGGGTGGTACTCATCAGCAGAAAGAGTTCAGCGGGCAAAACACGGCGACCCAGCGTAGGCGCTGTACCAGATCAATTATTGAAAATGTGTTTGCTTAGCGGGTGTACAACAGGAAGGCGCTAACAGTAGCATTGCTGGTTGTTGACACAGGTCGAAGAGCTCAGGGGGCTAAACTGTGTTGTAATGGCGTTGACGTCGAGATCCTCATTGCGGCAAATCAGGATGCTGCCCGTCACTGCCGTGAGGCCGGAGAGGGCGTCCAAATTCTCCAGCTCCGAGTTGTACTAGCGTCATTGGCGCAGAGCAGGCATCGAGTCGGTGAGAGTGCGTGCGCAAAGTGTGGGGTGACTGCAAAGACCCTGCAGCTGCGCAAGCTTACCTGAATCTTTAGATTCCCATTGATGACTGTCAGGCCTTCCAACCCCGTTAGAGATTCCAGCTCCGGGTGAGTCTAAAGACCAAGGTGTGGCGTAGGAGGATACGGCGAGTTGAGCCTAGCAAATTTAAACTCACACTCGGCCAGGGCTTATGATAGCAAGCGGGCGATTCCTTCCTTACTTGGATCTGCAAATGCGTGCCAATGTGCCGCAGGTTGGCTAGGCCGCTGATGCTGGCTAGGTCCTCGTTATCCTGACAGCCAAAAGAAAAAAAGAAAAAAAAAAAGAAAAAAAAGAACAATACTATCAATGTAACACGGCTGTCAATAACGCGGATCCACGCACATAATAGAGACGCACAAAGAGGGTCAGATACGATCCGATGGACGTCAGGCTGGCAAAGCCGTCAAGATTGGTGATTTTATCTGCCGCCTATAGCAGACAATCGGTGTGATTGTGACGACCTCAGAGCGTGGGCTTGGTAGCCAGGGCGCAAACAAGCCACAAAGAAGAACGGCGTACATAGATAGTCAAAGAACCGCCGATCGAGGCGAGGCTCGCAAACCCATCAACGTTCGTAAAGACTCGGTCTTCCTAAAGCATCGAATCGGGAGGAGGCACAAAAAAAAAAAGTGAAGTTCCAAGCCAGGACCGCTGCGGCAGAGCTGGCCGGGCCAAGGTAAGACGCAGACACGTGTGGGCCTTACGCGAATCAGGAGATTGCCAGTGATGGTGGCAACATTTTCAAAGACGGAGAGATTGGCCGTGACGAGCCCGGAACAGCTGTAAAGGGAGACGTCTCCGTCAATGCTGGTTGTATTCCGTGGCAGGACGCTCAGATCGCAACCCACATTCCCGGTATACACGTATTGCGGAATGGTCGTTGTCATCGTCAGCGCTGTTGTGCCCACTAACATTTCGAGCTTCTCCTTTAATGACGCTATCTCCTGAAGAATATCACGCCCATCGAGAAGAACACGCGCCTGCGAGCCAGAGGTGTTAATGTACAAGTTGCCTTCGTCATCGGTCGCGATGATGGGTGGAGGACTGGCCGAAACACTCGCGCAGACCACGCCCAGCGTCAACAGGAGCATGCACCACCCCGCCATCCCGAATCGCGCAAATCGCTCGTTGCTAAACGCCCGAGCCCCAAAAAAAAAAAAATACAAGCACGCCACACATCAGACAGCGCTTCTTGTTCTCAATCCAAAATCCCTCACAGCCACGCCACCAGTCAAGGAAAAAATTTGAAAACAATGCAATTATGTAGATAACCAGCCCCAAACCCAGGCACGCCAGCGCCTCCCTCGCCGACACGCCCCGACCCTGACATGCACGTACCCCGCCGCCCAAATCGCCGCGACCCGGCGTCCGGTGTTCCAATCAACTGTTGTCAAGTTGTAAAGTACTGTTGCGAACGGTCACGTTGATTTCCTTTATACCCAAACTGCGTCGCTCTCTAAATTTGAACGGCCTGGTTGCGCTTTCTCTAAGCAGGTTCCATCCTGGCAAACGATCTCTGGATTTGCCTTGACAGGGTTCGGAAGTGTAAAAAGCATCAAGTCACACTCTCTACATGTCTACTCTTCACCCTCACCTCTCTCTGTATCAACACGCATTTCTTCCCGCTTCTCTGGCCTCATGTCCCGCTTTTGCTGACAACATCCTGCCTTGACTAATATAAAGGCTTAACCTATATGCGATGTGGTCCTGCCCCGCCGCTCCGTAGACCCTGAATGCCTGAATGCCTGAATGCCTGAATGCCTGAGAGCTTAAGTACCTGAGTGCCTGAATGCCTGAGTGCCTGAATGCCTGAGAGCCTGGGAGCGTGAGAGCTTGAGTGCTTGTGTGCCCGGGAGCGTGAGAGCTTGAGTGCCTGAGAGCCTGAGAGCCTACATGCCTGAGAGCCTAAATGCCTGAGAGCCTGAATGCTTGAGTACCTGAGAGCTTGAGAGCCTTGAGTGCCTGAATGCCTGAGTGCCTGAGAGCCTGAGTACCTGAGTGCCGACTGGCCGCGAATTTCCCCGACCCGCTGGCTACGACTTGCTGGCTCCTGCAACTTGCCGAAGGCTATTTTGGAATCGTATGTAGACACGCCCCTTTCATCTTGTCCGTGTGCGGGCTCTCGTCTGCGTGTGCTCTTGGACTGCTCTCGCTCGCTTCTGTTGTCGCTTGCGCTCTTGATGCTCCCCTGTGCGTGCTTGTGGGTGAGGATGCGTTGGTGACGTGGGGAGGAGTACAATCGGTCTTGCGGCACACACATGATGGTCTCAGCTGCACTCCATTGGCGCATCGTGAATAGACTATGGATACAGCTCGCTTTCCCTGTTTGGCGCGAAAGCCCAGCGCAGCCGTGAAGCTCCTCGGTATCAGGCTTCCTCCTGCACATGACTCGCCACTTGTTCTAGTACCGCCTTTGACCTTATCCCGTCTTGCTCGATGAACTGCTTCTAGGCATCATGACTGCGGCCTTGGGCCTACTCTCGGACGCGGCGAGTCCACGCAGCGCCCTCCTCGTCACCACCGAGGTGTGCCACGCAGAACACGAGACGCTCCCTCCAAACTTTCCACCGTCCCCAGGACTTTTATTCTATACCCCAAACGGCTGCCATGAGCTCTTCGGCCTGTATTTCAAGTATGCGTGCCCAGGCTTTATCAGCTATGCGCCCCACATCTCTCTCTATGATGACGCAGAATGCACGGAGCACATCGACGAATTTGTTTTGCCACCCGATCATTGCTTTGGGCAACACTTGATGGCTTGCGCGCCCGCCTTGCCTAAAAACGTCACCGCCACGCTCGCCTATCACAATGACGCCTCGTGCTCTGACGATGCCCAGTTGACAGCAACGATGCTCCGGACCGCCTGTCCAACCACCTCGAGCCTCGCCATGGCCCTCTACGGCGACAGTATTGACAGCGTCTGTCAGGGTGATGCTGACTGTCCACGTCGGCTCCAAGGAGAGTATCTCTACACAAAGGTGACCGGGCAATGCTCAGGCCAACAGCTCTGGCTGACGGGGCATGCCGAAGATTGCCAGAGCGAGGTCTTCCATGTGGCTGTACCTGCACACGAATGCGTCGCCTTGGACTCATATGTCAAGGGTAGGTGTGTCAAGCCAAGGTCTCAAGATTCCATCATACGCCCACCTCACCCGCGCTCGCGACCCTGTCGTAGATGTTTCATTATCAAGCTTGGCCCAGACCTTGCAAACCACCGAGGAGCAGCTGTACATCACTTCAACCTGCGAGCAGAGCAGCGCCAGCTGGCCAGGGCCCTCAGCTGCCCTTTTGCTGATCTTTGGTGTTTTGAGCCTGCTTGCCACCATCAGCTAGTACCAGCGTTTTGTTGTGTTGAGTCCGGTATCGGGCCAGAAAGTTTGCATCATCCAGCTTGGTCTGACCCATCCCGCATATTATTCAATTGACATGACATCGGGAAGGTGTGACGTCATTCTTTTGACACAATGATGCTCTGCATACAAGACACGCCTCATCACAATTTCAACAATCGCTGCAATTTCTTGCAAAGCAGTACTTGGGAGCCGCGGCGTCGCCAAGCCCAGCCATCTTGTCTTGAGTGACGATTAGGTTCAACAAGGCGTTGTCGCAGACTCGTAGGTACGTGACCACCGTCGTCAGGTTACTGAGCCCATCAATCTTCTCGAGAACCGAGTTTCCCTTGACCCAGGAGCAACAAGTTTCAGCATGAGAGCTTCGGACCGGGCTGCTTTTGACACATTAGACAAGCCCGCGGGACAAACCCGCAATTCAAAGGATGTGATGCTGGTGAGACTTTCAAAACCAGCTAGCAGGCTAAGCCGATCATTGTGCTGCAGCAGGGGGAAAGGACGGATTGAGAAATTCTGGCATGGCTAATAAAAGGTTTATCAACGGAGAGACACGTACACGGACACTCATGTCAGAGCCCAGTTGTGGCAGTTTGTCAAACCCGGAGATGACAGTGAGATTGTCGTTGCTCTGTGGCGTGCAAGCGCAAATGTGTAAATGGAGGTGCAGAGGAAACCGGCGCCGGCGCCCTTTGTGTCAGAGTGTGATCTGAACAGAGGGCAGGTCTCAAAGGTTGTCGCATCCACCAACCCCAATGTGGAGATAACTGCCAATCATCGTCAGGTTACCAAAGCCTGCGATCGAGGTGAGCGCCGGATTGTCCTGAACACAGCGCAGGCATATCGTGAGTGCGTTCCTCTCTACCACCCTGGCACTTGACAGCACAGGCCCACCTTCACATCCAAGTCGGTCTGAATGGCTTTGAGATTGCCCAGCCCATCAAGGTGCTGTAGCGCCTTGTTATTCTATGAGGCGGGAGGGCAGCGACGTCGCTGTAATAAGCTGCCTCGTGATACACACGTCTACCCTATCCCCCGTCGTTGAACATGCAAAGAGAAATGAAAGTAAGCAAAGCAGAATCAACGACTTTCTTGCCGTACGTAGATGAGGAGGTAGTTGCCGATATGCGTGAGGCCAGCGAATCCATTGAGATTGCTGAGACTGTCATGATTCTAGAATTGACCAAACGTCGGGTCATGACAGTGCTTGGTCGACGCTGTAGAAGCTTGTCCTTGCTGGCTCACCTCTATGCGAACGTATTCATTGACGTGCTTGAGTTGTTCAAGCCCCGCGAGATCCTGCAGGACGTGATTCATCTACCTCGCACCATCGTGAGATCATGTCAGGGCGAGAGGCGAGCACAGGAAGCAAAGCCCACGCATAAGGGGCCTCACGCCAAGCGTCAAGAAAGCCCCAATGCGGGTCAGGGCTTGCAGACCATGCAGGTTGGTGAGTTTGACATTCGCCTACCACGGGTCCCGGCAGCCATGAGCACACATTGCAAGGTCGTTTGCCCAGGGGGTTGCGTTGGAGGGCTCACCAGGATATAGAGTTGTTTGCCAATGGACGACAAAGCTGCCAGCCCATTGATGTTGGTCAGCTGATAGTTGTTCTATTTTGGCGACAGGCATGCGCCCCCGAACAGTTGATCGCACATCTTGGCGTGAGGCAGGTGGGAGGCGGCAAGGCCTTTGCAATGCCGGAAGGGATTCGACGCACAGAAATGTGTAGGTAGCCACCAATAACCGACAGGCTGGCCAAGCCATTCAAATTAACCAGGGCTCCGTTTCTCTGAGACCCACACCAAGCCGCGGAAGGGTGCCATGAAGATGGGCAGCAACGGGCGAGGAGGGGAATGGCGGATGCGTAGTTCCTTCCCTTGACATGCATCAAGGGAGATCGGATGACAGACCTCTATCCGGACGTTTCCGGTGACGTTGCGCAGCTCGACAAGTACGAGCAGGTCGCTCGCTAGCAGAGCACTGCAACCAGACAGGATAAGATCGCCTCTTATTTCCGTGACGCCAGCAGGCACATTGCTGAGGCTGCACGAGCTTATATTGGGCGAGATCACGGGCTCAAGACTTGTGGTTGTGGGAGCTGGTGAGGAGGTGAAGATGCTGGTGGTGCGGCCAGCCAGCGCAGCGACAGCCTGCTGCAAGATCGCGAGCTCATCCAGCAGCGGCAACCCATTGACTGATACTTTCCCGGATCTGCTGCTGTTGAGAATGACATTGCCAAGGGGGTCCAGCGTCATTTCGGCCTGAACGGTTGGAGAGTTGGCCATGACGCCGGGAGGCGACGATGTAAGCGCTGGGACAAGAAGCTCTATTTGCGCTCGCAGCAGCAACAACTCGGCGCGGACGTCAATGCCATTGAAAAGAACCGTGCTGCCATTCAAGTGCAAGCCACCGCCATCATCGACGCCAACGGTGACATCCTCAACACTCGAACCAGCCACAGGGGTGGCAGCCGGGGTCGAGGTCGAGGTCATGGCCGTGGGGGTAGTCCAATCAGAGAAGGCGGCCGTGGCATTCTGTTTCAGGGCGCCTAGCTGCGCCACAACGTCAACGCCATCAACCAATACACGTTTCGAGCAGTTGACATGCAGTCGACCTGAATCGTCCACAATCAAGTGGCCATCCAGCACCAGCGCCCTGATACCACCGATCAGCAACACCGCCGCCAGCAGCTGCAAAAGCCGTACCCCTCTCCATGCCATCACCGAACACTTTGGAGTAATCTTCGTCGTCGACCAAGTCCACCCCTGACATCCCAAGCCATGGATCGGCCAGCGCTCAAACAGGACCGCCCACTTTTTTTTTTTTTTTTTTTTTTTTTTTTTGCGTGCATTTGTCGAAGTTTGTCTGACAACTTGGAAACTGAGATGATGAAGAGAGGAGAGAAAGGGAGAGGAGAGAAAGGGAGAGAAAGGTAATAACACAACTACCACATGTAAAGGGGGATCAATTGGAGAGGGTATACACAATGACACTAACTACCACATGTGACAACAGGAAACAAAAGAAACAAGAGAGAGAGAGAGAGAGACGAAAAGAGAGAGAGAGAGAAGAGAGAAACTGAGAGAGAGAGAAACTGAGAGAGAGAGAGAGAGAGAGAGAGAGAGAGAGAGAGAGAGAGAGATGAATTGGTTTGGTTTGGTCGGTTTGAGAAAGAGAGAGAGAGAGAGCGTGTGCGTGAGATAGGATGAGGGAGTGGAATCAAAGGAACCAGCAGTAGGAGGAGGACATGGGCTGGAAATGGCGGCGTGGACGAGGAGATTGGGATGGCGGTGGCACGGGGCTGGAGTGCCAGAGGGGATGGTTGTCGGAAAAGTGGGCAATGAGAGGAGCAGCAGGGGGTGATTGGATACCCAACGGTTAGCTCAATACCAGCGTGTGTGTGTTGTGTTGGTGAGTGGTGTGTTTCATGCGAACATGGCGTGGCTCATTTTTTTTGCGTGGGCGTGCTCCTCTTCTTGGGAGTGATCGATCGATCGCGGTGATGGGGCGCCAGAGTTGCAAGTCGCAGCAATGGGGCCGGTCCTTGGTGCTCATGGCCCTGGCCATGCTGCTGGCCGGGACGGGAGCACGGCCGACCATGCGCTTGGATGCCGTTGGGAACTTGCGCATCGACACCGGTCCGACCGAGACGGCTGCCAGCGTCTTGCTCAACGGCGTCGATGCCGTTGGGGCCCTGACCACCCTGCGGCGGGCGATTGCTAATCTGGGCGGCCACATCATCGAGCCTGCTCCCCTTATCAAGGAGCCTGTCGAGGCAGCCAAGGCTCGCTTTGCCCTGAATGAGTGTGGCCATCTCGTCCTCAACAGCAGCGCGGGCCGAGGCGTTCTGTTGAATGGGATGGACGTCCTGCACGAGCTGACGCTCCTCCAGCAAGCCACAGAGGCCCTAGCGTCGAGTGCTGCGATCGAGACGGCCTCCACGGCCTCAAGCGCCTCGGTGGCGCCTGTTTCCGCTTCCTGTTCTAAGCTGATGGATGCGAGGGCCGAAAATTCCATCACGGTCGACTCTGTGGGCAACGTTCATCTCAATTCGAGCGGGATGCAGGCCATATGGCTGAATGGGCTGGATTTTCTCAGCGCGCTGACCGAGCTGCAAGCCGCGGTCACCCGTCTGGAGCAAGCCACCACGGCGTCTCCGAGCACCTCACCGGTCCCCGTCCATGTCCATGTGGGCAACGTGGGCTGTGACCTGTCCGCAATCCCGCCCACCACTGCCACCATCCAGGGGAACCTGATGCTCGACCAATGCGGGGACGCGTTCACGGGGGCCGGGATGATGGTCTTGAGCCACCTCCAGCGGGTTGAAGGGTCTGTATCCATTTCGGTGCGTCGAATTCGGCACCAACCCAACCTCTTGAATGCGACCATGATACACGATGCTGTCTGGGACGGTGCTTCACCCTGAGCCCCTCTTGTTCGACGCTAGGGCAATGCTGCTTTGACCCACGTGGATGGTCTGAGCAACCTCTATTACATCAGTGATAGCCTGACGATTGGCGTACGTGCTGTCGATGCCGTCCAACTGACGCAACCGTTCTTCTTGTGTTTCTGTGTTTCCGTGTTTATTTACTGACACTTTGATTTTTTTTTCTCCTTGGCAGAACAATGCTGCTTTGACCAGCGTGGATGGTTTGGGGCATCTGATCGACATCGGCGGCTCCTTGACAATTTCTGTATGCCGACACACACCTATTTTACAGCAAAGCGGCGTGCAAGGTCATGCCCGCATGTTCTCAACCACAATAATGGGTCTGTGTGACAGGAAAATATGCAGCTGACCGACATTGATGGCTTGAGTGGTCTCAAGTCTATTCCTGGCCATGTTTATCTCTCCGTACGTCAGACGCATCATTCCGAGCTTTGCAAGGAAAAAGCCGGGACGCTCTTTGGATGGGTATCACCCCTTCAATCATACTCACTCTGGTTTCAACGGTATTATTATCAATATCATTTTTATGTTTTTCGCAGAACAATGCCCAGCTCACCAATGTATATGGCTTGAACAATCTCCACAACATTAGCGGCAGCTTGCAGATTAACGTGTGTACCTTTGTGACGGTTTGCCCTGCCCCTGGGCACCATGGCGCTGTCACCCGTTCTTACTTCCTTCTTGGCATGTTTGATCCCTTTGTTCGCAGAACAATGACAACTTGTTGAACGTGGATGGCTTGAACAATCTCCACATCATTGGCGGCGGCCTGCAGATCAACGTGTGTACCTTTGTCGCGTTTTGATCTGCCCCTGGGCGCCATGGCTGTCACCACACGTTCTTACTTCCTTCTCTTTGCATGTTTGATCCCTTCGTTGGCAGAACAATGACAACTTGTTGAACGTGGATGGTCTGAGAAACCTCAGCGCCATTGGCAGCTTCTTGGCAATTTCGGTACGATTACAGCAAGTTTGCGTGCACTCAACCCCAAATGCATGATCGGCTTTTCTCAACCACCAATGGTCCACGGGACAGAGCAACATGTTACTCACCAACGTTGATGGGTTGAGCGGTCTTGGATCCATCCCGGGTTACCTTAATCTTTACGTACGGTACAGAGCCTGCCTTGCAACAAAGCAATCAAAGTGTCCTTTGGAAGAATGATTGTTCTTACAAGGCATATTTGCGTAGAACAATGCCGCCCTGTCCAACTTACGCGGTCTGAACAGCATTTCCTCCATTGGCCTAGACCTGGCGATTTCTGTATGTGCTGGCAGCAACCTTGGTGGCGTTCTAATTTTGTCCTCACCCTGTAAAACGTTTTTCGGCAGGCCAATGCCGTTTTGAGCAACGTCGACGGGCTTGGCAGTGTTACGAGCACTGGTGGTCGCTTGTATCTCCAGGTACGTTGTTGAGGGTGTCTCATGCTGATGTTGCAGGGTTGGGTCCTGTCCGTCACATTTGGTGTTTCACTGGCTTGATCAGACCAATGTTGCCCTGTCCAATGTTGACGGGCTTGGGAATATCATCAGCGTTGGAGGTGACTTGATCGTGCGGGTATGTTTCTGTCCGAGCAAGCCGCGGGTCTAGCCCTCAACCCAATTGGGCTGGTGGTGCGCACTTCTGAGCGTCTCATGCGGAGGTACATTGCTGGCTGGTAAAGAACAATGTTGCGCTCACCAATGTGGATGGGCTTCGGAGTCTTATAAGCTTTGTTGGCGACTTGGTCATCTGGGTTTGTCGTCGTTTGCGAGCATGTCATGCCAATGTTTTGTCTGCGCGAGAGCAGTTCGCATTATTTGAAGGTGTACTTTCAAACGTCTTATGTGATGCTCTACTGATCGGGGCAGGGTAACGTCGCCTTATCCAATGTGAATGGGCTCATGGGCCTCACAAACGTTGGTTACCTCTTCTTCCACGTACGTTGTCGCGTGCTGGCGCCATGGCGGTGCTGTGGACTGGTGGACGGAAAGCCGATCAGGATAATGACGTTCCTTCAGGCGTCTCATCGGTTCTTTCTGCTGACCGGACAGAGCAACCACGCCCTGACCAACGTGTACGGGCTTTCGAACCTCCAAAGCGTCGGTGGCTATTTGTTGATTGATGTATGTTGCGCGAAGGCTTGGCGTGCTGATGTTACAGTGTTGAGTGATGATCGGCGCAACGGGTGAAAATGTATAATCGTCTTGTGCTTTTGCCGGCTGGTGCAGTACCATGCCAGCTTGACCAATCTTGATGGGCTGGGAAGGCTCACAAGCGTTGGTGACTACTTGAGCATCAATGTACGTTCTGATCTGAGAGCAACGTCGATGATGTGAGGGCGTGATATGAGATGGTGGTGTGCACGTCTTACTTACTACCTTGGACAGAACCTTGGCGCCCTGACCGATGTGGATGGGCTTGGAAATCTCACAGCCGTTGGTGGCTCCTTGGCCATCTTTGTACGTGGCTGAGGTTCAAGGAACATGCTGATCTTGCGGGTGTGGCCGAGTGCATCCTCATATGTAGTTGTAAACATCTCATTTCCCGATTTGCCGGCTCGTGTAGTCTAATACGGCCCTGAGCAATGTGCAAGGGCTTGCAAGTCTTACATCCGTCGGAGCCGACGTTCAAATTTGCTCGAATCCTCAACTAGACCTATTATCGGTGCCTGCATCGGTTCTGTCGCTTGGCACCTGCCAGGTTATTGGCGGAACATGCAGTCCCTGTTGAATTGCTGCTGTAGCTCGCGTTTGGCGTGATCTTGATGCTTTGCAGCATGTGGTGGGACTTGTTTGAGCCACAAAGTGTGGAGATTAGTCTGTATCTGAACCAAGCGCGCGAGCGGTGGGCCGCTTGGGAAGTGAGCGAGAGACCGTTAGGACGGAGCAGGAGATTTGATGGTGGTGAATGTCAATTCAAGCGGTTTGGTGACTAGGCTGCTGTATCTCCCGCACACATTAGGGTTGTTTGATTCGGAGGACAAGAACATTTTACACTTGTGTCAAACCGCAGGTGTAACTGCAAAAAAGTGGCAAGAGGTAGCCACGGGCTTTTGGCACACAAGGCAGTCTACTCGCAAGTTGTGACGCATTTAAGGACATGCGAGGTCCGACGCGTATCCCGCCAAACTTGCGCATCAGAGAGAGTTTGTAGGTATGCATGCGTGAATGCAACCAGATCAACAATAAGGAGTTGGACAATGATAGCTGTGTGCGCACCCAGAGCAAGTCTTTGACGATCGGATTTGAAGCCAGAGGTGGTTCATTAAAAAAATGGCTAAATTCGTGCCATAGATGAACGATCGAGAAACAAAGAGAGACGGAGAGGCAGGGGAGGCGGAGGTGGACAAACGCTAAGACACCAGAAGGGCATGGAGACAATGGAGAGAGAGCTAGTTGGAGAGAGAGAGAGGAAGAGAGAGACAGAGACAGAGAGAGAAAGAGAGAGACAGAGAGAGAGAGACGAGAGAGAGACGAGAGAGAGAGATAGAGAGTCGAGAGAGACAAAGACAGAGAGGCAGAGACAGAGGACAGAGACAGAGAAAGACAGAGAGAGATAGAGAGTCGACTGAGACAGAGACAGAGACAGAGAGAGCCAGAGAGGCAGAGCCAAAAAAAATAAACAAAAAGGCGAAAGAGATGTCATACACATTGGAAAATGGAGGACATGTTGACTCGTTTGCTTGAAGGCAGTCACAAACATGACGTGACTCTGGATGTTTTTTTTTTTATGCGACATAGTGGAAAATTTGTGAAGTGCTCCTCTTCTTGGGAGTGATCGATCGATCGCGGTGATGGGGCGCCAGAGTTGTCAGTCGCAGCAGTGGGGCCGGTCCTTGGTGCTCATGGCCCTGGCCATGCTGCTGGCCGGGACGGGAGCACGGCCGACCATGCGCTTGGATGCCGTTGGGAACTTGCGCATCGACACCGGTCCGACCGAGACGGCTGCCAGCGTCTTGCTCAACGGCGTCGATGCCGTTGGGGCCCTGACCGCCCTGCGGCGGGCGATTGTTCATCTGGGCGGCCACATCATCGAGCCTGCTCCCCTTATCGAGGAGCCTGTCGAGGCAGCCAAGGCTTGCTTTGCGCTGAATGAGTGTGGCCATCTCGTCCTCAACAGCAGCACGGGCCGAGGCGTTCTGTTGAATGGGATGGACGTCCTGCACGAGCTGACGCTCCTCCAGCAAGCCACAGAGGCCCTAGCGTCGAGTGCTGCGATCGAGACGGCCTCCACGGCCTCAAGCGCCTCGGTGGCGCCTGTTTCCGCTTCCTGTTCTACGCTGATGGATGCGGGGGCCGAAAATTCCATCACGGTCGACTCTGTGGGCAACGTTCATCTCAATTCGAGCGGGATGCAGGCCATATGGCTGAATGGGCTGGATTTTCTCAGCGCGCTGGCCGAGCTGCAAGCCGCGGTCACCCGTCTGGAGCAAGCCACCACGGCGTCTCCGAGCACCTCACCGGTCCCCGTCCATGTCCATGTGGGCAACGTGGGCTGTGACCTGTCCGCAATCCCGCCCACCACTGCCACGATCCAGGGGAACCTGATGCTCGACCAATGCGGGGACGCGTTCACGGGGGCCGGGATGATGGTCTTGAGCCACCTCCAGCGGGTTGAAGGGTCTGTATCCATTTCGGTGCGTCGAATTCGGCACCAACCCAACCTCTTGAATGCGACCATGATACACGATGCTGTCTGGGACGGTGCTTCACCCTGAGCCCCTCTTGTTCGACGCTAGGGCAATGCTGCTTTGACCCACGTGGATGGTCTGAGCAACCTCTATTACATCAGTGATAGCCTGACGATTGGCGTACGTGCTGTCGATGCCGTCCGACTGACGCAACCGTTCTTCTTGTGTTTCTGTGTTTCCGTGTTTATTTACTGACACTTTGATTTTTTTTCTCCTTGGCAGAACAATGCTGCTTTGACCAGCGTGGATGGCCTGGGGCATCTGATCGACATCGGCGGCTCCTTGACAATTTCTGTATGCCGACACACACCTATTTTACAGCAGAGCCGTGTGCAAGGTCATGCCCGCATGTTCTCAACCACAATAATGGGTCTGTGTGACAGGAAAATGTGCAGCTGACCGACATTGATGGCTTGAGTGGTCTCAAGTCTATTCCAGGCCATGTTTATGTCTCCGTACGTCAGACGCATCATTCCGAGCTTTGCAAGGATAAAGCCGGGACGCTCTTTGGATGGGCATCACCCCTTCAATCATACTCACTCTGGTTTCAACGTTATCTTTTCTTCTTTAAATTTTTTCGCAGAACAATGCCCAGATCACCAATGTGGATGGCTTGGCTAGTATCAATTATATTGCTAGTCACCTCAGCTTGATTGTGCGTTTGGTCCGAAGAATTATTTGGCTCAGTACTTGGCCTCGGTTGACAAACACGTTTTTTATCAAGACCATGACGTTGTTTTTTTGCTTACAGGGCAACACTGCTTTGAGTCAAGTCGATGGTCTGCGAAGCGTTACTAGCGTGCCCGGGCACCTCACCATTACGGTACGCCAACTCATGACATTGCTTGCCCTGCGACTATCACAACTATTGTATCATGACTCCTTGCGTAGGAGAACGATTCAATAACAAACGTGGATGGACTTGGCAGTTTGGCTGGCGTTGCTGGTAACTTCGACTTGAACGTACGAAAATTGTGCTTGTGACCCTGCTTGCAACCATAGTGCCTCTTTTTTTTTTTTTGGCGCATTGTTGCAATTGGCTGATGATGACCCACGCAGTTTAACACTGGCTTGACCAACGTGGATGGACTGAGCAGTCTGGTTCGAGTCGGTGGGGATCTCAACTTGAACGTACGATAGCGTTGTGGTATTGACCCGATGGTTGGCATGTGCTAACTATATTTGCACGCATTGCCGGTCCAACTGCCCTCCTTTTAGGCCAATGATCATTTGACCAGCGTCAGCGGTCTAGCTAGCCTGGACTCTGTTAATGGAGCCGTGCGTGTTTGCTCCAACCCTCACCTTGACCTTTGGAGCGTTCCCCTTGAACTAAATTCTCTCGGCGCCTGTCAAGACATCACCACCGGAACGTGCGGCTCTTGTTGATGACGCACCGCTACTCGGGCCTGATTGCACACAATTGCTCGGGTGTTTTTTTTTTCCCTCATGCCTGAATTTGACTACAAACAACCTTAATATACTATAATGATCTCGAACCAGCTTTCGCGAAGATGAACCAAACACTTGGACCCATTCATCGCCAGATGAAACACGAGCCCTTCATTCCACTCCAAGGGCCAATGGGAATGACAGCTGATCTTCCCGTGCCGTCTCGGCCAATACTGTATTCAGATGCGTCATGTGGCCCGTGACGTGAAGGATGCGTCACAGCCGAACGCTGATCGAGGGGGACCTCAGCAGCTATCAACATTGAATTTTCATCTGATCTTCCTTTTTGCTTCTGGCAGACTCGCCGGTCGGGCTTTCCGATTACAAAAGGGGTGAAAGACTCCTCGCCGTGGCGGTTATTGGAGGCGAGAAAAAAGGTGAATGATGCTGCTCGTTCCCTTTGCGTTGCCGATGAGCTTAAAGTTGGCTCGCTAGCCGTCAGGAATGGTCGCTCGCATCCGGCAGTCAGCCACCGGGCGTGTAATACCATGGCTGGCAACGAGGCAGTACACGTTGTACGCACAAGCCCCGGATTTGCGGTGCTCTGGAAGCTGCTCGTAACAGGCGAGCTATCATGGCAAGCAAAGGGACAGTCCGGTTTTGCAGCGCTTTGGAAACTTTTGCTGTTGTGTTTTAGACTTTGATGATGAAAACAAAAAAAAAGACTTTGTGAAAAAGTGTGTGTGTGTGTGTGTGTGTGTGTCTGTGTGTGTGTGTGTGTGTGTGTGTGTGTCTGTGTTCTTTACATTTTTCCTTTGACTCTTCTTCCTCTTGCTCTTCTTCTTCTTCTTCCCCTCTCTTTGGCGTTGGTATCATTCTCGGCATCGGCGGGTTGCTCGACGTGCCTTGCTTGTGTGCGTGGTGGCTGACTGCTTGTGCTTGGTACGGGACTCTCCTGGTCGTGGCCTTGCGGCGACGCCAGATCGCTTGATTGAGAGCATCGCTGCCATTTTTTTCCGTGGTGTGAAACCACTGATCTCGCCTCGCAGTCATCAGCGTACGCTTGGGCAAACAAATACACCGGGCCGCAACTGTCACCGAGAACTGTTGGCCAAAGGTGAGTCGCTTGACGACGTGCTGCCCGATGCAAACATGTACATCCATGGATGTACGTCTGCTGTTTGGTATGCAGTTGTGTGGTATTGGCTACACTTTGAATATGTCACTGAGTAGGGTGACGTTATGGTATAACATGGGACATATACTGCATGTTTGCATCATCCCACAGGATGGCTGGACACCACTGCACTGGGCCTGCATTCACGGTCATCCCACGGTGGTAAAGATGTTGTTGAAGCACGGTGTTGATTCTGACGCCAAGGCCAACGTCGGTACAGTACCTCCCCCTTCTCGTTACCCCTCTGACTGCTGCTCTTGCTCCCGTTGCTCGTCGCCTTTGCCCCGTCCCTCCTCTCCTCTACACCCTGCCCACCCGTGCGCGTCCGTTCTTCCCCCTGGCTCCTTTTTTCTTTCCCGCTATCCCTCTTTTCCCCCGTTTTGCGTCCGCCCGTTGTCGGTGCTCCCCGCGCCCCGACCCTGCGCCCCGCTGGTGTCTTCCGTCTGCCGTCCTTGCTCTCCCCTTTTCTACTCTATCCAGGCACCACTCCACCCTTTGCCGTTGCGCCTCTGCCTCTCTCGCTCGCTTCAGCGGCTTTTGGTGGTCGTTTCTTCAGTTTTACCCATCACACTGAGCTTTCCCTTTCTTTTTTTTTTTTCTTCCCCTCTCCAAACGCGCCTCCTTTCGAACCCCTGCTACCTGCCCGTACCATTTGTACACCACTCGCGCGTCTGGCGGCTTCGGCACACTCAAAAGAATTTTCGCCTGTGTTCTGAGAAAACAAATGCACGTCGCCCAACTCAGCCCTCGCGTCGCTGCCCACCTTACACGCTCCAATCACATGTTCTCAGAGTGGCGAAACGCCCCTCGAATGCGGACGTCGCAACGGACATGGCGACGAGCTGGAGCCCGTGTTTGCTGCTCACGAGGCTTGCCTGTCACAACCACCCGCATCCCTCGCTCCGCCCACGCCGGCACCGCCTTCAGCCTGGCTGCCGTCTCTGCCCACCACCCCCACCCTCGAGGTCAGCCTGCTCTCCCATCTTATTTTCCCAATGCAGTTACTACCCCAATCCCCACGGCCTTATCCAACCTGATCACGACCAATGGCACCACGCAACCCTTATTTAGACCACGGCCTCTGTTGTGGTGGCAGTGGACAGGTGGCTCAAGCCGCTCCTGCCCGCGCACACCACCACCCATCCCCTCTCTCACCTCGATGCATTTATCAACGGTGCTGCCAAACAAGACCCCAATCTTGGAACGGCAGTTGCTTCAATCCGCAAAACCATCGATGAAGCTCGACCAGATTGTCCCGCCATGGACTGGGCTACCTTTCAGGCGACCATTACCCAGGTTCTCAACGCACTCGACCAGGCACTGGCAGCGCCCAAAGCGTTGAGCAACCGCTTGAAGCAATTGGACCCCAACACTGACAACCTAGAATCAATACTGCAAGAGCTGCATGGTGCCACGACTGGATTTGAGCTGCAACCAGCTTTTCTTGAGCTTCAGACCTTTTTGGCAGCATGCCCCGCTCCACCCACCACGCCAGTGATTGCGCCCAAAACGCCACCCTCCGACCTAGCGGCGGCCCTGAGCAAAGTCATCGTTCTGAGCGGCGTGGAACCCAAACGTCAAGAGCTGCTCACCAGCGCCAACAGCAACCTCAAGCGCTTGGTGCTGGCCTTGATTGATGCCCTGGGTGCCGTGGCAAGAGCGGGAACCAATGACACGATTCATCGCGTGGAGACGCTAGGGCAGTGCGCGCGATGCGTGGATGCGAGTGCGCCGCCGCCAGCCGAGGCATTGCCCGAGGCCTGGGAGGAGCTATGCCAAGCTCACGGGAAGCTGAGCCTAACGCTATGCAGAGGCAAATGTCATACATGTGTTTTGTTCTGCCCCCTTTTAGGCTTGAGCTGTCGAATGAGAAACTTACATGTTAACAAATCTATCCCCCGGGAATGCCACGGCCTGCAAGCAGAACTCAAGTGTGACATCATGTTTTGTCTTTTTCCACACGTCAATCCATCCTCTTTCAATCCATTCTCGCCTTGCTCGTATCCTCTGTTCACTCGGCCCGCCAACGCTTCGAGCTATCGTCATTCAACACACCCAGCCATGTCAAGGGCGCAAGAGAGCGTTTGCTTGCACTGCAATATCACCTTCCACAGTCGTGTTGCAAGAGATCAACATGTTTCTTTGGTGCGTGGCGTGCATCATGAATCTGTCTGATTGTTCTCCGAAAAAAAAAAAAAAAACACCTCATCACCTCATCATCATTCGTGAACATGTAGGTGCACCAGAAGAGAACACGGATCAGGTTGAACGGAGAAGTGATCGTTCGACACCGGGAGAATGACGGCTTTTTTCATTGCCGAGTGGCAGGGTGCCACTACCGCCACAAACGTGCGGTCACTCTCAAGTCTCACCTTCGACACCAACATGAGGAGCGGGCACCACCCATGCCGGCAGTGATCAACAACCATCCGCCTGCTCGCCAAAAACCCGCTCGAACGCGCACGAGAAAGCGCGTAGTCAGGCTTGACCGAGGCCTAGGCATTGCTGGGGCTCGGCAGTTCATGGAGGGCATTGGTTGCTTGGTGAGCCCTGCTGTTGCATCACTGGTCTGTACGCATTGTGGCCATGTCCTGAGCGGCAGGGTACTCCATCACATCCTCAACAAGCACCATGTAAGGTGTAGCCAAGAAGATATCGACGCAGCCACGGCACTCCTGCGCTCCCTGCAGCCTGAGGAGCCGCCAATTAACCTCGGGCCAGAATCAGGACCTTGTTTGCCTGTAGAAGGCATTCCTATTCTTGACGGTGTGGGTTGCCCCTTATGTCAAGCATGCTTTACCTCGAGCGGCAGTCTCAAAAATCACGTTATGGCAGAGCATCCAGATGAACCAGGGGCCTAGCAGTCGCCACGACTTGTCAAGCTGCAAAAGCCGTTGCGTGGAGCTGGAGTTCGTTGTGTCGAGGTCATTGTCGAAGAGAGCCACGATGCTTCGGCAGCCGATGTAAGCGAAAACGAGCAGGAGCTCGAGGAGCAGCAGCGGTTCAAGCACTTTATCTCAAGCACCCAGGCCATGGCCTCAGAGGCTGAGGATAAGCGATGCCCGCACGGCGTTCACCAGATGCATCCGTTCTACGACAGCGTGGGCATGACGCTGGTCATTAACGAGCTGAAGTCAGAGCGCATGGTCGAACTGGGCCACAACACCCCGTCGGCACTCCTCGAGTCGGGCATGCATGAGCTGTTCTGGACGGCCTACGAGCAGCTCTCGGATCAGGGCCTGGCCGCCGCTGCGGTGACGCGTCTGTTTGACGACAATGAAGGGCAGTATCAGCATCGCCCCATGCGGCAAGTACAGCCGCAAACCGTCAGCAGGTACCTGAGTCTTGGAACACGCCTGGTCCAATTTTTGCTGCTGCTGGAGGCCATGCCAGCCCCCGATCCGTCCAGCTTTCTGGGCCAGGTGCTTGCCAGCCGTGGCCCTGCGGTAATCAATGCCACCGCGGCTCTGAGTGCGGCTCTGGACGCTGGAATGACCAAGAAAGAGCTGGTCGAGCCCCTGACGTCTCTGTGGCTGGCCCTGGTGGAGGTGGAGCTGAGCCTCTTTGACAACGACAAGGTGCACTTTGTCAACGTCTTCCTATTGTGCACGGCCGTGTCCAAAGGAAGCGGCATCCTGCAAGACATCAGGCAGTGGACCACGACGCCCGCTGGACTGCTGTACGTTTTCAAATTGTTCCTGCTTCGCCGTGGCAAGAATGAGTCGTGGTCAGTGGCCAACGAGTTGAGGCCGTATATGCAGCCCGGGCGATTGGTGCATTTCTTGAGCCAGCGCATGAGCATGGCACGAACAGCGAGCATGGCCGAGGGGCAGGCTGGAGTCGACGTCGAGGTCCGAGCCGATGGCGACGTGACGGACGAGACGCTGCACACCATTGTCTGTCGAGGCATTGAGCTCAATGTGGAGGAGCTTGGGGCTGCCTTGGAGCAGATGCGCAAAGACATGACGGAAACATTGGACAAGCACCTCTTGTTGGTCTCAGGCCTGCGGACGAAGTACGAGAACGAAAATGAGCGGCTGCGATTGAAGGAGGATCGGACCAACAGGGTCAAGAACTGGTGGGTGGGCCATGGCAGTCCAGCCGAGAACGCGCTGTTTGATCACATTGGCCAGACCCCGAGTCTGCGGCAAGAGTTTATCCGAACGGAGCATGGGTCCAGTGGCGAGCTGACCTTTCGAGAGGACAGGGTACGGGTATGGCTCCGATATGTGCGCAGGTTCAACGAGCTAGCACTCACCTACACGCACATTGCCGGAGGTACGATTGAATCAAGCCGTCTCTTGGCTTTTTTTTTTTTTTTTTTTTTTTTTTTTTTTGTTCCTGCCACTCATGCCTGCTTGCCTTTGACTAGGTCTGCCGCCACGAGCCTCTGTGTATCAAGGGCTGTCCTACAAAAACGGCGTGGGCCGGCAACGAGCCGCGTTTTTTTGCCGAGAAGCAGCTCTCCATATTGACCCGCGTGAGCAAGACCTACTGGCTGTCCCTGAACGAACAGCACACCTTTCGATACGTAGACCAGGAAATCAGCACGCCTGCGATCCATGAGAGAAGCAATAACAGATCAGGAAGAAAGAGGACGTGAGGAACAATGATGATCTAGATAATGAAAAGGGGGCTGATATTCATGTATTTACTGCTGTGCAAGCCTCTGGAGCACATGCTGAGCAGCTGGCTGCAAAAGCGGGGCGGGCTGGACACCCCCGACGACGAGAACGGCATTCACAATGCCGAGCAGGACGACGAAGATTTCCTCGACGACGAGCTGGATGAAGACCACATGAGCCACGACGAGACGATGACTTTGCGACGCGAGGTCCGGGACGCTCGAAACCACTACAACAACAGCCACCTGCTCTTCAACATTGCGCCCCTGCAGACGATGGTCAGCCCAGCCACCATATATGCGACATTTCGTCGACAAATGACCACGTACCTGCATCGGCCAAAGCTGGGGGTGGCCACGTGGCGACACGCCGCAACCTTCTGGATGACGACGTTTGTGATTAACCGACTGTCGGCCGAGACGACCGGCGCCCTGGGCAGCCTGATCCACACTCAAGCTCAACACTCTGGGGACACCGCCCAGCGGGCCTATGCACGCACAGCCAGTGACCATGTGCAAACCAAAATGTCGTCGCGATTGATGCATCAAGTGGCCTCGCAAAAATGGCATGCTTTGTTTGGACTAGATCGCAAGCGCAGCATAGCCGAGTTGACCGCGAACCAAGAAGCATTGAAAGCTCGCTATCCCATCAGCTGGAACCCGGTGACTGACCTCTCACCCGAGGCAAACGGGCGTATCATCATGAACACGAGGGCCGAGCATGACGTACCCTACATGACCCAGCTGGCCAAGCAGGCGAGCATCTCGTGGGGCCACAGTTTCAACAGCCAAGAACAGTTGGACCTGGCTGCGGCTATTGACCAGCACCAGCCGGAGGATGGATGGCTGATTGTTGTTGCACCGACAGGCATGGGCAAAACATTTTGTACCCTGCCCAAGCTGGGCTGTCGCCCGCATGCCGGTACGGTGCTGTGGATTGTGCCGTTTGTGGCCGTGGCCAACGATTTATTGCGGCGATTTCAAGGCGCAGGTCACAGTGCCCAGCGATGGCTTGGTCCCTCTACACAGGTGGCAGATGGCCTGGACGTGCTCATCGTTACGACCGACATGTTTGTCCGCGTGGGATCTGAATCCCTACATGGGAAGGTCTGCTTTCAGCGCATCCGCACCGTGGTGATGGACGAGGCGCACACACTCATCTCAGATGCCAGCTACCGAGATGTGATGGACGAAGTCGCAGCCAGTGTTGGCTCTGGCGGATGGACCAACATCAAACGCGTGGCGTTGACGGGCACACTTTGCATCGGGGACCAGGAGCATCTGTTTCGAAAGCTGGGTCAGCAAGTCGGGGGCAAGGTGTACCGTCTGGAGACGATGCGTCGCGATCTGCAGCTGCGTGTGCTTCACGGAAATCAGCTGAACTTTTTGTCGCATGTGCAAGACACTGTGGACACGCAGCGGGTGATGCGTCAGGCGAATGGGGAGCGTGTGCACATGATGGTCTTTTGCGACACTGTGAACGAGGTGAAGCTGCTGTGTGACCAGCTGCACGCACGCGGCTACATGGCCTTGCCCTACTACACCGACCTGGAGGAGAAGGCGCAAAAGGACCACGTGGCACAGTGGCAACGGGGTGAATGCGACGTCATTGTGGCCACCAGCTGCCTCAGCACGGGTGTGGATCTGCTCACCATTCGCCACGTGCTGTGGTATGGCAACGGCTACAACGTCTATACGCTGGCCCAGGTACGTTGTTGCTCAAACAGTCGTGTGACTGTATGGAGTTGAAAACAAAAAAAAAAATTCAATTGTTGGTTTTGCTGATGGTGTACATGTGCTTGGGCTAGGCATTTGGTCGGGCTGGTCGCGATAAACAGGGAGGAACTGCCGAGCTGTGGCTACCAGTGAGACGTGGGCCAGCACCGGGCATGGAAAAGTTTGTCGAGGGCAATGCGTGCCGCAGCTGGGCGCTCGGCAAGTTGCTAGATCCCCGCGCCGCGACATGCTTTGCTGCCGGCCAGTCGCTTTGTGACGTGTGCGCAGGAACAGCACAGCGCCTGGAGCCAGCAATAGCTGCGCGCCAGCAGCGCGCTGCCCAAGCGTTGAGTGTGGGGCATGTGGAAGCAGAGCCCGAGGCGATGGCGGAGGAGGAAGATGTGTTGTCTGAGCCACCTGCAGCACGGCTCGAGGAAGAAGAATCGATCGGGCCAGAGTCCGCTTTGGATGTAACTTCAGCATCGAACGTTGACACAGTCGCGTCCCCAGGACCAGGTGCCGTTGCAGCGCAGTCGAGCAGAAGCACTCCACGTGCCCAGGACACGGCTGTGGTGGCGACAAATGGAGGGCCAATGACGGACGCTGCTGTGCCACGGATACAGACGAGTGCTGCTTGGATTGATGAGGCAGATACAGCACCCATGTCGGTGCCAGCTTCACCCATGGTCTCTGATGCTGATGGCGAGGCGCCTTTACAGCAAGACGCGCGTGGCCCGGCGCAAACCACGATGGCAGAGGGCGAGAGCACGTCACAGCCAGTCGTGCAGTCAGCAGCACAGCCAACCCCCACGAAACACGCGCCAACCCCGTCGGCCTCGATCATTTGCGTGCCAGTACCATCGGCCTCGGGTTCAACCTCGTCTCCGGCGCGATCGGCTGCAAGCTCAGCCTCGGGTACACTGCGGCGTAAGCGAGTGCCGCTGGCTGCTGAAAGTACATGTACCCCTGGGTCTGACAATCATGACGATGGCAACGGCATCGCTACCAGCCCTGCTGCCTCAACATCCAAGCGAACGGCATCGGATGTCACGTGCACAGCTGTTGCTTCTTCAACAGCGGCGCAAGCAGCGGAGTCGCCTCTTCCCGCAGCAAAACGAGCAGCATCGAGTGGCACGCGCACCGCTACCGTTGCCGCTACTGCTATCACTCGCTCTGAAGCCCCGGTATCTGCTGCGGCTACGCCACCGAATCGGCACAACGTCGCCCCAATATTTCGGTCGAAATCGGGGACAAAAAAAAAAATCTGATGAACAACGCGGCGGCTGACAAGTTTATTGGCGTTCTGAAGTTGATGGATGATTACTGCATGCGATGTACCATTCGACAGGCGAAACCCGTCCTGAAGGCTGGGCATCAATGCGTATGCAATCGTGTTTGTGAGCGGTGTCACTTCGGAGGACACGAGACAAGTGAATGTTCAGTGCACCTCGCATACCCCGACAGAGCCTGTTGCTACGCTTGTGGAATGCCAAGGAAGATTCGTGGATGGGATACATGGAATCACCGTTGCAGGCAGTCTCAAGGACTGGATTCGGGCCTGAGCTGTCTCCTCCTTTATTCGGACTGTAATCCGGGGCTGCGCGACCTGGCCCACCGGATGGGCTACAACTTGAGGGAAAGGACATTGAAGGATATAAAAACGCGCGACTTGTTTGTCAAGTGGCTGTACTCGTCCGGTCCTTGTCCATTTCCAGGGGATGGGCATTGGCGTCTTGTGGAATTTGTGTTTGAAAGTGCGAGGATCCTGCTTCCCAGTGCGGCGGAAGCCCAAGTCGGCCCCCTCGACAGCTTTCGCTAAACACACACAGGAAGCCCTTTTGAGAATCAGAACACAGAACCGAATGTCAGAATGTCATCATCTTTTGTATCTTCAATAACTGCTGAATAGACTGCATCTTTTTACTTGGAATGGCCATGATCAGCTTCAATTAATTGAAGCTTTGCTGCATTAACCTCTTGCCTCTATATCCTTCCCTTTGCTGTTGACTTCATTTTTTTTTTTTCTCACAGACGCGCCACGATGAAGCGGGCCATGGGCGGGGCGCGCGCGCACTCCTGGTGGTGCGTTGTCGTCGTTGTGGCGCGACGGGCAAGTGCTGCCGAGGTGCAAGCGACGTCATGGATGAACGGGTGGCCAAGCGACATTGCCGCGTGACCGTCATGGATTTACCATTCTTGCTGATCTCGTGTTGGGCTGCCATTTGTTGTCAAGACAATTCCTCGCTCTGACCCATGAAGAGCCGCGATGGCTCGTGCGCTGATGGACGCGCTAGCGAGGCCCAAGAGCCACGGTGCCTGGTCAGATCCGGCACGAAGCACTCCCGCTCAAATGCAGGTGAGAAACCGATCTTAGGCCCGCTTTTGAAGATGCTATCCATGTTGCCC